>NW_006293779.1:4059569-4065602 GCF_000327345.1 Myotis davidii | reverse complement strand
ATTTACAGTCAGCCAGGCTTCCTGTGGTTCTGGATGATGTCCGTATTGTTTTTCTGAGGTATTAATCAATTGTTGTGAGCGGCATCAACTTCCCGGTGTTTATCTCTGCCGCCATCTTAGTTTCTCCAATCTTTTTTTTTTTTAAGTATCTTAACAGGCAAATAGAGGAAAGAATGCCAGGGAAGACAGAGAGAATGAAAGGGAAAGCAAGATTGTCTCTATTCATAAACCCTAAATACCTAAACAGATTTGGAATCAGTGGTAACGGGCATGCTTTCATAGGAAATGTTGAAAATTTTAATTGAAATAGCCATACAGCATGGCCAACAGGTGGCAAACTGCCTTTGGAAGTAAATTAGGATTCCTTGGATCATCTTGGCTCATTTCAGGGTTTGGAAAGGAAGACCAGTCCAGTGAAGAGGAGAAAGAACTCTCCATGGTTGTCAACAGAAATAGAATAAGGAGAAAGAACAGGACCAGAAGCTGAAAACCTGGGGTTCAATCTTAGCTCTTCCACTCGTTTGCTGTGGATAAGCCATGGATAAGCCATTTCCCTTCCCCGGGCTTCAGTTCCTCCCATCTGCAGATGATTCCACGGTGCCTTCAGATCCATAAGGAGCCCTGGACGGTGTGGCTCAGTTGCTTGGGCATCGTCCCCGGCACCAAAAGGTTGCCGGTTCAGTCTCTGGTAGGGGGCACGCAGGAGGCAGCCAATTGATGTTTCGCTGTCACATCGATGTTTTTCTCTCTCTCTCTCCCTCTCCCTTCCTCTCTAAAAAAAAATCCATAAGGATATTTTTAACCAATATAGAATCACAACCTTATTTTTTGTGTTGCTTTTGCTTTTCTTCCTCAAAGAGAATGAGGCAAGGAGACATGGGTGCTGCCGAACACACATTTACCCAGAGGGCACACCACACGGACATTTGGTTACAGATCTGACAAGAGCATGTCTCACACCCCAATCCCAAGCTCAGTGGAACTGCCCACGTGATGCCGGGCTGGGGCAGCCTGGCGAGGGAGGAGGTCCGCGGAGGCCCCTGATGCTCTCTCATTGCAGGGCTCCCAGAAACCAGCCCTGTCATTACGCCTGCAAAGCAAACATCACCCTCCGCAGAAGCCCAAGTGAGCAGTCACCTCAAGGAGCGCTCGCTCTTTTGAAGGGAGCTCTTTCACCATTCATCACGCCACCAGCCCCTGTTTAAAACACGAACACAAACATGGGGCTCCCCTGAGAGATCACAGGCCTTTCACCCACTATCACCGCAGGCTGTGGGTAGGGTTCAGAATTATGTTTCACTGGCTGGTCCAGACCAGTTTGGGGAGAAAAACATTCACAGGGGACAGAGAGGCAGGGTTCTGGGCGTGGGGGAAAGACAGGGGCCTCTGCTGTGATTGCCACAGAGCTATGGGTGGTATTAACACATTCGGAACATTTTGCCCAGAGTCCGGAATTTAGCCCTAAACATTTCTCATAAGTATATTGAATGTTTAGCATGTCATTTGGTTCTTGTTCATTGAGATGCTGCTTCATCTTGTTTAAGCTGCATCTGTGTGTGTGCATGCCTTGAAGCCCCATCTAGCTAGTAAATTCTTCAAAGGCAGAGGGCGTGCCCATTGTTTGGTTTCCAACCCCAACAAGGTGCCCAGTGCAGAACTGAGCCAAGACAGGCAGAAGGCCTTCGCCAGGAAGTCAGCAGCAGCTCTTCAATGTGCCCCAAAGCCCCTCTCCCACCCACTCCTGTGACCCACAAAGCACTCCCTCCTCCCTGAGTCTGCGGAGACAGGAGGGCATTGAGAAAAGTGTTATTGGCTATTTCTACGTAGCCCAGACCAGTCTATACCCCATCTTGTACTTTCTGAAGAGTGTATCTTGTGACACAATGTTCATATTCTATGATATAGCTGCTTTATCATTTCCATTTTACAGATGAAAACACTGAGACTCAGGTACATAGCTAAGAAATGGTAGGCCTAGGATTCAGGTCAGGGCTGGCTGACTTGAATCCTGTGTTTTGACATCTACGACAGCAATTTTTAACCGGTGTGCCCCAAGAGGCACACTGATATGCAGTAAGAATTTTTAAAACATGCAATACCTATTTCCCTTAGATTGTCAGATTTAAAAAAATGACAACAGCCAACACAACAATAGCATAAATGAATTAAAATCATATCCACTTTTTTGTCAGATCGGCAAAAAAAATATATTTTTCAGTGTGCTGCAGAATTTTAGTAATTAGTTTATGGGTGCCACGCCATGAAAAGGTTGAAAATCGCTGATCTAAGACATACTGCTTCCTGGAGTAGTTTGTGAATTCCTTAAGAGCAGAAATTCTGCTTTTTTCTTCTCTGCACTCCAGCAGAGCCTAGAATCCTGAGCAGCCTGGGCTCTTGGCATCTACCTGCTAACTGACTGATTGGTGTGAGGTCCAGGCCCAGGGTAGTCGGAATACCAGAGACAAGAGTGACAAATGCCTAGAGAGCGATCTTGCAAAGGGTTTAGAGAGCTCCTTAAAACCAGGCTGACTTGGGGGTGGGGTGGGGTGTAGGCACAGACACCCCTTCTAGGCCCTGAGAGGGAAGGGAGCCTTTTCTCCTCTAAGGAAGATTCTTCAAGGAATAATGAGGCATCAGCAAGGACACAGGGATGGCTGTGGGGCCAAGCCGGAGTCAACGTCCCCATCACTGGTGGTCACTAAGGAGCCAGTGTTGCTCTTTGCAAGAAACTGCTCATCGGTTGCCCTGGCTGACATCCAGTTTAGAAAAATGCTCAGCACTCAACTGTTCCTGTACTTTGGGCAGCCTGAGGAATTTTCCTTCCTCTTCCTGCACGATAGACGTGAATGACTGCAGCCCCATTTCCCTAATGGCTTATGTTGCAATGTTTAATTTGGAAATCAGTTATTTGGAACTGAGGACACATTTCCCATGAGGAAACATGTTATTTTAAAAGGTGGTGATCTCATGTTAGTCCTAAAGGCCTTATTTTACCCATTGTTAATAGCCTTGAGTCTGATGGTACATGTCACCTACAAATAATCACGTGTTTGTAGGGGGGAATACATTCCCAATTCTAGCTCATGCTAGCCTTTCCAGGAGGTCACAGCTGCTGCAATGGAGTTGACCAACTCCCCTGATATCTATGGGCCCGGGGTGGTGCACGTGAGGGTATAAATCACACTCCTGACCTCCATCTTAAAATTCACAGGGATTCCCACCATTCCCAGCCTGTTAACTCCCTGAAGCAAAGATCAATGCTAACCTAGTTCCAGCTCCATCTCAAAACCCTTTCCTCTGTCTACTATTCTATGCTAAGGGTCAGGGATTGAACTAGTGCCGCCGAGAAGCTCCATATACAGTATATGGTTAATCCTCACCGGAGGATATTTTTTTCATTGATTTTAGAAAGAGTGAAAGGGAGGGAGAGATACAGAAAGAAACATCAATGTGAGAGAAACACATCAATTGGTTGCCTCCTGCACATGCCCGGGTCAGGGGATGGAGCTTGCAACCAAGTCACTTGCACTTGACTAGAATTAAGCCCAAGACCCCTCAGTCCATAGGCCAATGCTCTAACTGCTGAGCCAAACCAGCTAGGGCCTTATTTATATTTTTTAAACATTATAATAACTACTACTTTGATTTAGTGCTAACTTTATGCCAAAGGCCTTTTAATTTCGTCTGTTTTAACTTATTAAATTTTCACAACAAGCCTATTGTATATTTATCATACCCTTACACAGAATCCTAGGAAACTGAAGTTTGGGATGATTAAGTGACTTGCCTCCGATCACATGACTAGTGCAGGGAAGAATCAGGATTCAAAACCCGTCTTTCTCAAACCTCAGATTCCAGGCTATTCACCACTTTGCTGTACTTGTTTCTATAGAAACAAAATTTTTAAAAATCACAAATATTACCCCCCCCCAAAAAAAAGCTAATGTGACTATTACTCATATCAGACAAATGAGTAAATGAGTTGGGATAAAGCCAGTCACTGCATTCTGATAAAAGTTTTAATTCATGCCTTGGCTGGTGTGACTCAGTTAGATGAGCGTCGTCCTGTGCACTGAAAAGTTGCCGATTCAATTCCTGATCAGGGCACATGCCCAGTTGTGGGCTCAATCCCCAGTCAGGATGCGCGCAGAGAGCAGTCAATCAATGTTTCTCTCTCACATCAGTGTCTCTCTCCCTCTCCCTCCTTTCTTCTCTCTCTTCAAAAAAAAAAAATCAATAAAAACATACTTTACAAAAGAAAAAAGTAAATCATGTCAGACTGAGGAAATGCCACATGCCAGAGAGGCAAGAAAACATAGCATGTACAGAGGTCTAAAGCACTGGGTAATTACACTGAGAAAGAAAAATCAAAACACTATAAGTGTAGTGATTTCATATATATGAAGCCTTGGTTTCTGTGATAGTTTCCCATACCAGAAAAAGAATCAAGTTCCTCGTCAACATAAAACCGAAGTCACTAGATATAGAATACTACTTTCTTGAGGGATGGGAGGAGCAAAAAGAGTCAATGCTTTCATTTTTCTTGGCAAATCCTGCATTGCAGAATTCAGAGTCCCAGAGTAATTCACTCTGGTGATGTCATTTCAGCCTTGGATGATTGCATGTCCTGAGCAATCATGTGACTGACACCCTTTGGCTATCACCAAAAGGTCCAAACAAAACCAACAGCATTACTCAGCCAAGCGAGCTGCCTTAGTTCCTCACTTTCATAATTACAGTCTGATTTGTTACATGTAATGAAAAGGGGGAAAGAAAGGAGAAAGAAAAACAAGTGTAAAAACTATTTCATATTCATGCCATGACCTAACACATTCATTTGATTTCAGTTGGCAAAGGAAGCAGTAGATCCAGTTTGACAAAAAAGATCAAGAATCGTTACACAATGGGCTTCTGAGTCAGGAACACCTTTCATATATTGTCGGTTTCTACCATGACAGGTAATTTGCTCCGTCGTGAGCAAAACACTGAGAGAGTAGCCAGAAAGTCTTAGGAAATAACGTGCACTTTAGTCATAAGGAACTGCTTTTTAAAATTTCAGACAATTTAGACAATTTGTGTTCCTTGAATTTGGACTCACTTTTGTTGGTATAGGAATTGACACTTATCCACTTTCTTTGTTTTGTTTTGTTTTTTTTTGGGGGGGGGGTTCGTGGTGAAAATTAGAAAATGAGAAAAGAGACTAAGGGGCTGGGGGGAGGGTCTCCCTTCTGGTTTTTTCAAAATGTCCTTTTCTGAGAGTTAAGCATGGTTTTTGCTTTAACCACAGCAGAAAGCGTTTTCCACATCAGAGGAAGCAGAGAGCAGGCCTTGAACCCTGTGCTCTGTTTTCTCGCCAGGGGCCCACATGTGCCTCTGCCGTGCAAGGAGCTAGCTCCCTGCCCCTCTCCTCTTGTTTGCGCCTCCTTTCTTGCCCACCAGAGAACAGCAAACTTCTGCCACCGCGTACTCTTTGTAGAAGCTGCTTTATTCTAATAAACCTGCAGGTATTTAGCAAGGGCATGCCGTGCACCAGCACTATTCTAGGTTCTGGGAACACAGCAGGAAACTAAGCAGACAGAGGGCCCTACTGTCGTTGAGCTGCATTTGAAGGTTGTCTGGGAGGGCATCTCAGAGGCAGTGCTCACTGAGCTGAGATCCGACTGTGAAAAGGAGGCCCGGGGGAGGAGGCCTGGGGGAGAACGCCCGGAAGAGTGCTCCAACCAGAGGGAAGAGCCCAGCGCAGAGGCTCTGAGAAGAGCATCGCTCCATGCATTCCAGGAAAAGGAAGGGACTCGGTGAGTCACTCCTGTCCTGTCACCCACACATGAAGGCCACTCGTGGCTGCGAGGTCACTGGGCAGGAGCCAGGCCAAGAGAGAAGGGAATGTCCTCTGCCGAAGGTGAGAAGTGCAGAGAGCAAAGGGCCTCTAGTTCTGGTCTGGGGTGTCTGTGGTTTCAGAAATTCAGTGTGGCCGCCTCTGGCAATGGCACAGAGTAGAAAGACACTGGGACCTGAGGAGCAGAGCGGGGAGGC
>NW_006293779.1:4053870-4059526 GCF_000327345.1 Myotis davidii | reverse complement strand
AGAGAAAGATGAGGTCTCTCTAAGAAAGGGAGAACGGGGCTCAGTGCCTTCGGGAGAAAATCCTCAGTGTGGGTGAAGAAGAATGGGAAACTGGAAATAGGGAATGAGAGAAATTAGTTTAGGGCATTTTGCCCACAGGGTTCCAGAGTTTGAGTAGACACGGGAGAGAGAATTGCCTTTAGAGGTCTGAAAACTGGGGACAGGTGAGTCAGGTTTATGGAGGGGATGGGGAAGATGGATAGGCAGACAGGTACACTCTCACACACACACGCAGCAATTGCGGGTGCCTCTTCACAATGTGCCAGGTTGAGGGAAATGAACTAAATGTATCTATTTTTTTATACTGGAAGCAAGATGACCAAGTCTCTGTTTTTATAGGCTGCATGTTCAACACCTTTTTAACCTTTGTTCCCTTTCAGTGAACATAAAACTCACATGCCCTTTTTATAAGTCATTTGACATTTTAAAATAGATATAGGATCTAATAACAAAGCAAGGTAATATCAGAATTTTTTTATGTTTTCTGTACATTACTCTATGTTTTCGTCGTTAATGCCCTCCGCCCAGGTTTTTAATCTGTACCCTTCTGACCTACTGGAATTTCCATGCGAATCCCTCCCTGGTGAGTTGCCTGCTGCCTGAAAGTGTGACCAGATCTGCACACCAGCCTCAGGCTACTGTTCATTAACTCCAAAGGGAAAGGAAAAAGGCAACAACTTAGTGGACGGCCAGGGCTTGTCTTTAAAAAAGGTAGATGGATGTAGTCAAGCGGAGGAGGAGGCTGCTGGGTGAAGAGAGAGCTCGCCTTGTCAGAGAGCAAAGCTAGCCCCAGCGACTAAGTGGGTCTGGGCATAGGAGAAACGTTAGATTAAATCCCAGAGCACCGGAAATTGGAATTATAATTTCTTAATTGTTTTGTTGTTCCAAAGATATTTGCATGTATCATTAAATAAAAATTCATCCCTCTCCATTTAAAAGAAGCTATGCTATATAGAGATTTTAATTTTAAGATTTATAGTTCTTTTATGAGCCAACCTGTAAAACTAGAACCTTTATTAAACTAAGAGCATGTGTTAATATAAATAAAATGTGTACATTTAAATTGCTATGAAATATATCAGAATAAAATTTCTAGATTCTTAGAATTTTTAAAAAGTTTTTTTTTTTTAAAAAAAAACAGATCTCACTAAAGATGTCCCCTTTCTGACAGTGGGAGGAGTGAACAGCTAACACTGCAGGTGAGCTATACTGTAAAGCAGGAGCCCGCCCTGCGTCCACGTTCCCTTCCAACACAACACTTTTGTTCTATGAATTGGTTTGTGTCTAAACATCATGAACACAACACTGAGTGAGGGCATTCACAAAGATGTTGGTTCTCTCTCTCATCAGAAATAGCCAGTTAAAAAGAAGCACGAACATCATTAGTCATTAGAGAACTACAAAGCAATATCACAATGACATACCTCTTCTCACATACTAGGATAGCTGTAGTAAAATAAAATAAAAGACACACAATAGCAAGTGTTGACAAGGATGTGGAGAAATTGAAACCTGCATAGTAGAACTGTAAAATGGTGCAGTATCTTTGGAAAACAGTCTGGCAATTCCTCAAAAGTTAAACATAGAGTTAACATAGGACCCAACAATTCCACTCCTGGCTTTATACCCAAGAGAAATGGAAACATATGTCTACACAAACACTTGTTCATGAATGTCCATGGCATCATTATTCATAGTAGTCAATAAGTGGAAGTAATCCAAATGTCTATCAACTGATGAGTAGTTAAATAAAATGCGATATATCCATACAATAGAATATTATTCAGCAACAAAAAGGAATGAAGTCGTGATGCATGCTACAACATGGGTAATATACCAAAAAATTGATGTGTACACTTAAAATGAATAAAGTGTACAGTATGTGAATTATATCTCAATAAGACTGTAGAAAGGAAGAAGAAAGAAAGGAAGAAGAAAGAAAGAAAGAAAGAAAGAAAGAAAGAAAGAAAGAAAGAAAGAAAGAAAGAAAATTTAGGTACCAAATTCAGAATGCAAATTGACTGATGGATTCCAGACCAGTTTAGATTTGTGCTGGCAACACACGTGGGGGGTGGGGGTGAGGGAGAACGAGGAAGAAAGAAAAAGAAAAAAAGAATGACAGCAAAATAGGAATTAAAATTTTAGCATAGCTATTATTTGTAATTTGCTAATTAAAGTGGGATTTCTATGGTATAAATATCTGCTTTTAAGTTCTGACACCAGAGGTTTTTTTAAGGAGAATTTCTCCTAAATTTCCAGACAGTAGCACCCTGAGACCCAGGCAGCCCAGATCCCTGACTTGTCCCCTATGTTTACCACACACACTAAACTGATTAAAGACCATATGGGTGCCTCTGGCCCAGTGCAACCCATGACCCTAAACATTTCTTCTTGAGATAACATCACCCAGGAGCCATGGAAACACTCCATACCTCTCTTGCCTCAAAACAAAACAAGGTTTTATGGGTTGTATTGCTGCTGATGTTAGAAACAAAAACTGCTTTGCCCTCGTCAGTTTGGCTCAGTGGATAGAGCATCGGCCCGAGTACTGAAGGGTCGTGGGTTCAATACCAGTCAAGGCACGTATCTCAGGGTACATGCAGGAGGCATCCGATTGATGTGTTTTCTCACATCGATATTTCTCTGTCTTTCCCTCTCTCTTCCACTCTTTCTAAAAATCAATGGAAAAATAACCTTGGGTGAGGATTTAAAAATCAAAACTGCTTTGGAAAGATTTGAGTGGTGGAAACTCCTAAGTCAGCAAAGACAAACTAATTAAGCTGTCAAAGCCTTCCTCTCAAAGTGTACAAATGCAATAAATTCTTTTATAACACAGTATCATTATCCAGGAGTGCTGAGCACCCCTTTTCCGGCTTCTCATTGTTTTCCATCTCATAGTCCTGGAGGGACTTGAGAATTATATGGTATTTGCAATACTTGCACACCCTGACTGAGAATATTTTGCAATAGTAAACTTTTTAAATGTGAACATATAGATGCAGCTGTAGCATGCATGAACCATAATACTGATTTTTTTATACTGACAATTAGATGGATATTAAACACTAGGATTGCAATAATTTCATTTTTATAAATATATTTAATAAAACTTAATCAAATATTCAGAGTTAAATTTAAAAGTTCAGCTATATTTAAATAATTTTATTTAAAATGTTGGTGTACTCATGTATTATTTTTATTTTGTCTTTTACTTATTTTTAAAACAATAACTTCTTGAAAATATACAAAGTAATTATAATTTAAAATTTATATGCACTCTAACTTACATTTTGATTTTGATAAAATATACTCAAATATTAAGCACTTTGAATGCAATTGCATTTTATTTTTAATCTTTTTTGTTATTACTGTCAGTTGAACACAAATTACATGAAAATATTTATTTGAACGAAAAATAAAGTGTTTTGCTGAAATCAAGAAAATAAAATATTGTGGAATAAAAGAATCAGGTCTGAATTATTTGTCTTTTGTTACTCAAGAATGTCACTAGCTCATCTAAACATGTGCAAAAATAAATTCTGCCATCTTTGCTATTTTGTTAACATACATTAATGTTTTTGGATTTTGTTACTGATTTGTCAAGATAGAAGGCGAGAACATATTTTATTTCACATTGTAAAACTATTTTCGCAATTTTTAAGTGTGTGCCCTGCTTGTCCTGCTTCCAGAGGGGTCCAGGCAAATCTAAAGGATGAGCTGGGGAGTTTGGAGGAAGGCCCAATCTTTGCCTTCTCCCAAAAAAACAAAAATAAAAATTCCAGGAATTCCTTTGGCTAGCCATACTTCTCTGAGCACACCTAAAATTCACCTAAGAGGCAAAATGAACTAAGCCGTCTTCTCTGGAATGAAGGAGTGGGGTGGAGGGAGGAGGACTAGGAGAGGCAATAACAAGCCCAGCCTCCATCCCTGTTCTGCAGAGCAAAGCAGACAGGGCCAGGCGCTAACGCTTCCCAGGGTGGGTGCAGGGCGTGGTTCAGAGCTGAGAGATGGCCGCCCCGCAGGAATCGACCCAGAGAGACGCTGCTGTTTGTGATCCTCACCCTGGCTGAAGCGCTACAAGCCCCAGGGACATGCCGGCTAGGAAGGTGGGGACTGGAGTGGAGTCAGAAGCTCTCTCAAGTAGCCATGGGCAAACTACTGCCCGCAAAATGAATAAAACTATTGAAAAAAAAGACGGTACCCTTTTATGTAATGATGTTTACTTTGAATTTATATTAATTCACACAAACACTCCATCCATGCTTTTCGGTCCAGTTTAAGAACCCACTGTGGCCCTCGAGTCAAAAAGTTTGCCCACCGCTGCTCTAGAGCCTTGGGCCTAGGTCTTGCTAGCTCCTAAGACTTTTATGCCAGTAAGAAAACCACATCCCCTTTAGACGAAGAAACATAAAAGTTTCCCTTTCCTCTTTGCAGAAGCAGCCCTGGGCCAGGAAGCTCGACTTGGCAAGGGGAGCCAGGTCTGGGTTTCAGTCCCCGGTAGCCCCTTGGCTGGGCACCAAGCACAGCACACAACCTGCGCCACTAAATACTCTCGCCTGGGCAGTGGTGGCCACAGGAGAGCAGGAAAGGTGGCCCGACTTCTGGTGGTGGCACGCGGGAGCAGAGATTTCACAACTCCATTCCATGCACCTTTAAGTTCCGTGGAGGTGCCTCTGACCCCAGCTCCAAATGACACATCAACTCCAGCAGCTCCCCGTCGCCTGACATGCAGCATAGTTTTGTTTTGGCCTGGAAAAAGGGATTGTACAACTTTAAAAAAAATTTTTAACTCTTGATCTAGACCAGCCACATCATGGCCTCTACAGAGAAGGGACAGCCAGTGTGCTTTTCAGGGACTTTTGCCTCTCTAGCAATAGGTGTACCTCTCCTTTACCCCACCAGGTACTGTCCTTTATAGTTACTTAGAACTTTTTCAGGACCTTAGATGGGGAGTCTCTGTAAATCTAAATTACTAGGCTTTGTGAAACCTTTTACAAGCCAAAGCAGACAAACAATCTATTTACATTTTAAACATCCACATTTGAAAATCTTCTAGGTATAATCCACTGTAATAGATAGCCAGCAAAGCAGTATGACATTATCTCATTGTCCTGACTACGTTTAGCAGCAAACATTTTCAGAATATGAAATTAAACAACACAGGTCATAGGACAATGAATAATATGCTATGTGTAGCTAATTATTCCTGGCTCTAAAAGAAGTCATCCTAGCCTCTATATAAAAATTGTGTGTGTAGGTATTTCACTTTGAAACGTCATAAGGTTATTGGTTTCAAAAACACAAAGGAAATGAAAAACAACATTTCTTCAGAGTGTGTAATGTTTAATTCTTTATTGCATCCCTTTGACCTGTGGCTTGCTTATAACTATGCACTGCACAACTCTCTGTGCCATTGAAATCAAGGGTTCAGAGTATTTTCAGTCTTTTCCAGGGGGGCTTGGCGTGAGGGGAGAGGGGAAACCAAATAATTTAGATACAGAAAAGATATAATTTTTTCCCAACAGCTACTAAATCTGAGCCATTATAATAATCATAAGGAAGAGAGAAGTACATTTTGTCATTTTCCATGAAGTGATAACCTCTACTTTTAAGGTTA
>NW_006293779.1:4040733-4053762 GCF_000327345.1 Myotis davidii | reverse complement strand
GCCTGTGACTTGGGTGATCACCTAAAAAAAGATGCATGAGGTCAAGCCCACTTTTGCTTTTGGGGATAATGTTGCTTTCATGCCGTGGGAGGCCTGAGGATTTTTCCTCTACATTTCTTTTTTTCTTGCTGCCCTAGCATTTACACTCTTGCTTCTTGATTAGTGTAACATCATTGAACGCTTACTAAGTGTCCAACAAACACTGTACTAGATGCTAGGAATGCAAAGATAAAGAATACAGTCTTTGCGGTCAAGGAGTTCAGTCTGGAGGCTTCAGACAATGGGCGTTCTGTGTGATATGCACTAGAGGCCTGCATAAGGTCCAGTCCAGCCCACAGATTTTGAGTCCAGAGCAGGGATTCAGTTTCTTCATCTGGATAATTTTTCTAGGGTCCATTCAAACTCTAAAATGTATATGATTCTAGTTATAGACTCTAGGTTTCATATTATTCAGATAAGGTGTTTTACAGAGACACTGATATAGCTACCGCACTTCTATAATGCGGATGCCAGAAGTAGTCTTAGTATCCCAGACACCTCTTAATGTTTTCCTGACTTTATTTAACCTACCCAAGGCCCCATTTACATTTTATCTGCTGGGGGGATGTTTTGAGAGTGTAGTACCCCTTTAATTAACCCTCATTTAAGAAACAATGGTTTCGTCACCTTTCTCAAGTTACTTGCCACAGATTCAAATTCTGAAAGAACTGACTTGTCTTTGACCCTTTTGAAATGAATACACATCTGAGACACACTCCTCTCTTCTATTTTAGAAAGAAAGGCCTTCAAATGGTTCCATTTTGTGATTTATTGGGTGGCTTCTTGCCAGTCTCTTGGTTTGCATCATCCAAGCTCGTGGGGTTTGCTGATTCAGAAATCATTTTGCTCTTTATAGCTCTTCCGCTGGCTACCTCTAAATAAGTAGAACCATTCTCCAGCTTCCATGATAATACTCATTTTTGTTTGTTTTGTTTAAGGAGGTTCAAGAAGACCCAGAGCAAAATTAGATGAATTGTAGACCAGTGAACATCAAAGGGGCATATGAGCTTTTTCAAACTGCGCAGTGTGCCCTCGCCCACCCCTGTCCACTGCAGCATTTGAAAATCACTGCAGGCAGAGAAATAATAGATGAGAACATGGAGCCCAAGCTCCACTTACATTTCTGTCACCAACTCCCCAACGGCTCTATGATCCGGATTCACCTTCTGGTCAATTATACTAATCAAAATTGCATATTTTGAGTTTAAATAAATAAAATTTTTAAATGATTTAAATTCCAAAGAAGGAAACATTTCATGAAAAAGCCATCATGGAAAACATATATGTAGACTGTCTGCTATATACTTACCCCAAAAACCAACAGAAAAGTTTGTTAAATTGGGTTCTTTGAGTAAGTCTTGCTCCTCCCTTGAGGAAATAGACATTCAATTGTAGCTGGAGGATCAGTTTCAAAATGATGCCCATTCCTTCTCTGGGGCATCATTTAGGTGTGCTGTCCTGGCTCCTGGAGAACATCCCCTTACCCAGATGAATGGCAGAGAGCTGACGGGGCCCAGCAGAGGCAGGCAGTCACAGACCCACAGAGAAGGGCATGTGAAGCTTAGAGACACTTCATGTCTCAGAGAGCCCTAGGATTTGGTACTTCCACCAATTGCCAGAGCTCATCTCATTCCTGGCCAAGGGCATTTTCTCCTTAGCTTTCTCTAGAAAGTCTCATCTTGCCTCCTTCCACCTTTGGTCTCCCAAGTGTTCTAGGAGGCCACGGCTCTTGTCCGGCTCTCTGGTCTCTGCTCCTTCTTGGGCCTTCCTGTCTCCTTTCCTATCAAAGCCTAATAATGTATTTATTTTCTGGCAATTTACAGGAACATTTTCTCATCCCATGAACTAGAGTGTCCATGGCTTCTTGACTGGGACTTGGTAGATTCTTGAGGATGGGTCCAGCTAGAATATACTCCTGGACTCTTGTCTTTCTCTTACTCAATATCCTCTCAGGAAGTCATGTGAGTTATAGGATTGGTGAACTTCAGAGAAGAAACTGAGCTTAGACCAGCCCTTGTCTTCTCAGAGACAGCCTATCACAGACAGTATAAATTCTAGTCTACTCTCTGTCATGCAGTATGGGGCCAACACAAGTCACTCTACCCTGAAACTTTATCTAGGGGTAGAAGCACACTAACGCAAGCTCACAGAGACTGCGGTATAACCAGAATTCAAATTTATGCCATTTTAATGATAAATGCAGCCAGCTAGGAAGATGGGCCCTCACATCAGTAGATCAGGGCATTTGCTCCCTGTAGACACAGACCAACGTGATTTAAATACTATATTTAAAGCATGACATCTGGGTAAGGAGAGGTGGAGAGTTGATTTATCAAAAGAGACATTTGCCACAGGGACATGAGAGCTCAAGTCCTAGGGTCAAGGCCCCTTCGCCTCTGAACAGTATTTGGAAGGTGCTGCCAATTTCCAGCTTCTTCAGCTTAGGTCTCCCATGCTCTCGGCTGACAGCCCCTCTGCCCACCTCCTCTGTTCACCTAGGCTTTCTCCAAACAATTGATTCATGTGGTGCTTGCCATTCTGAGATTACCTGCAAGTCACCTTGGTTGAAGTTATAGGTATTTCCAAAGTCTTCTCTATCATATTTATCAATTTATCAGTTGTCTATCAGTTTATTCCTTCTCTCATGTGTGTGTGTGTGTGTGTGTGTGTGTTTTACTGACTTAACTCTTAGAAGACAACCTCATATTCTATTTCCAAGATACTTTACGGTTACCCCATTTACCGCCAACAAAGTACTTTTTAGCTCTTTGGAAAAAAACCCTTAGTATAACTGTTTGTTTTTTTTTTATCATACTTTGCAACTTAACTGCCTGAATTCAAGCATTTAAGCAGTTTTTCCCAATTTTATATTGTAATAACTTATGAGACTGAGCTAATGAAGATAAACATCTAGTGAGGACTCTCGGTTTAACTCATCTGTTTTTTTTTTTTTAACCGCTGTTAAATAGTCTTACGCAATAAACTCAACACATCTCTAAGATCTCTGATCTGTTTCCAGAGGCAGCGGATAAAAATACTTCACTTTTAAGCAAAGAAATACCCAGTTGGATGCCTCCAACAATAGAATCAGCCTCAGATCAGAAATGTCTTTCCTGACTGTCTTCCTTTATTTCCTCTCCCAAAATCCTCCTGTGTTCGGCACAGTTTTGTGCACTGTAGACATAACAGTGAAAATATGATATCGTAGAAGATTCTAGCCCTACGGAGCTTACATTCTAGTTGAAAGAGACAGACCAGAAAAAAACACACAAGTAAACAAGAAAACTATCAGCAATTGGTTAGTACTATACAGAGAATACAAATGAATAATGTAATAGTGACTATTTTAGATGGGGTCATCAGTGAAGGCGTCCCTGAAGAGTGATGTTGAAGCTGAGACATGAATGATAAGAAGGAGCCAATCACGATTTAAAAAGAAAAAAGGCATTGCAAGGAGCGGAAGGCAGGAAAAAGGCCCAAAACAGAGCAGCAGGCTTGGTGAAGTGCACGAAGAGAAAGAAGGCTCGTGAAGTGGGGCTGGCCAGGATGAGAGTGGCAGTAAGAAAAAGTCTTCCACCCAGAGCATAAGAATGTGGAATGTGTGCAGGCAAATACCTTGATAATTTCCTCAGTTAGAGGGACGATGGAAACTGAACTGCTTTACCCTAACTCATGTTTTTGCTCTATTTTAAAAATATCTCATAAGCAAAGAGGGTTGTGTATATGTTTTGGTTCAGTTTCTATACCATTGTCTCTGGCCAAGCTCATTTGTGTGTCTTTTTCAGATTTGCCAGGTGATACCATGTTCTAAATCAGACAAATGACATTTGAGAAGAGCAAAAGGGTAAGGGTGTTAAAAAGGCATCACCCACCCCTCGGTAGCTCAGAGGTCACATGTGTTTAAAAGCCAAGCATGAAAGGGTAGGACCCAGGTGAATGACTTTTTATGAACTGTTTTATTAAACTTGACAAACACTTTTTGAGGGATGGAGGTGTCAGGATTCTGGGTCTCAAAGGAAAGAATAAATCAGGCTTCAAAATGTATGTTGGCCCTAAAGTTTGCAGGCCCATAAACTCATTGTTCTCACTTTATTCAAGAGAAAGCTGACTCTGGGGAACTGATTCGCATTAATCAGAGTTATGGTAGACCAATGAATAAAATGCAATGCCATTTTATTCATTACCTGTGAGAGTTGTAACTCCCAGCTGAAATCCATGTCTGTGGGTCAGCACATACATACTCTTCCTGGTAAGAAAATCTATTTAAGAAATCAAATTAAAGTCAGAAGGTTAAATGTTAAATATGGAAGCTGAACAAATCAAATTGGATATTTTGAAAGACTATTTTCATGAAGCAATGGCAGTCTGCTACAGTCTTTTTTTTCACTACAAGGACATACGATTCCATCTGGGAAAATAATCTACTTATTCAGCTGGACAGAGAAGGCCAGTCCTGGAGAAACACTGGCAAATTTTTATGCCTAGTCCTTCCTATTTCTAGGCCTGGGCCACTGTTTCCCAAAGGGTGGTCTAAGGTCTACCTGCAGTAACTGTGCCTTGGATATTTATTAGAAATTTAGAGTTAGAAACGTCGATGAGAGAGAAACATCGATCAGCTGCCTCCTGCACATCTCCTACTGGGGATGTGCCCGCAACCCCAGGTACATGCCCTTGACCGGAATCGAACCTGGGACCTTTCAGTCCGCAGGCCGACGCTCTATCCACTGAGCCAAACCGGTTTCGGCTAGAAATGTATTTATCTAGGCCCCGCCCCACACTTCTGAATCATAATCTCTGGTCTTTGGCTGGGAATATTAATTTTACCTCCTTTTCTGGAGAACTGTAAACACACTGTTTTTGAAAAACCACTGCTAGCTGCTAAGCTATAGAACTACAGGCACGTTAGTGACTTAACTTGTCCAAGCCTCAATTTATTTGTCTGTAAAACAGGGATAATAATAGCATCAAATGAGTCAAGATGTTTAAAGCCCTTGGAACAGAGTCTGGCACCTGCTAAGCCCACAATACATGCTTGTATTATATTATTACCATCATTAATGTCATTCATCATCTTCATTGTCACCATTCAGCCCATCACATTTCTGTTTGCTCACAGATTTGATTTTTATTTTTTATGAAACAAAGCCAAGTTTATTGGTTACTATAGTAAAGGAGACAACACCCTTCACAGAGTCTTAAAAGCATCTCCCAGATTGTTTTCAGGGTTCCTGCTTATTAAGGATAGAAAAGATAGTGTCTTGAACCACTTCCAAATCATGCAGCAGGACACATTTATTTTTAGGGGGGTTTCTAATGGCATCCACAGTGTTTGACTCAAAGCTTACCCTTGATCTCAGCATTTGGCATATCATTGCCCAGTAATGAAAGTTGGGCTGCGTCTTACTTTGGGATCTCATAATTCTCTATTTGCTGACAACAGCAAGAAATGCATCGCTCTAAGTGTTGTCACTTGTCATGAATTCCCCTCATATGTACACCTTCCTTTAAAAACTGAACAAAACGTAGAAAGAATCCTCTCCACTTAGTATTGGCTGAGTGACAGCGATTCTGATTAAACCTTGAGTACCATGCAAGTACATCTGGAAGTAGAGCACCACATGCCATGCTTTGCAACTTGTCAGAGTCTGTAGGCACAGCAGAACTAGGACAGCACATTCCTATCAACTCTCTTTTCATCTGAATTCTTCCGAGTGGGTTACAAACGTTAATTAAGCCTCCAAACACCCCTGGGGCACAGATAATTACACTAGTCATTCCTGCATTGTAGATGGGCACATTAAAGGAGGAAGAGGTTAACTGAAGTTAACTCTTCAGGTTGGGCTGAATCAGCAGCAAAGCCACTCAGGGAACTTCTCATCATTGTAGTAATGGAAATAGTTCTGCAACTGGTTTCCTTAAGCTTGACATTGAAAACTAAGTTGTTGAAAATGAATACATTTTTGCAAAAACCAGAATTCAGTCTAATCCGGTAAAGAAAAATGGAACTTATGTCCTGGGTTTAGCTACTCTGACTTCCTGTATGTCCACTCTGCTTCCCCAGTGCTGGACCTCTCTATCTTCTAATAAATAGGGATTCTTGTTCCTTCCTCTCATTTCCACTTACCAGTAAACTGTGAGTCTACAGTCTGTAGTTGGCCTGCAGTGGGGGGAAATAGTTACTCATGATAAGTATGGCTTCCACGGCCTGCTGAGAGCCATGCCAACCAGACTACCTGGCTCCACCCATTTCACTCACCTACTGGTTTCTGCTAATATAACCCAGCTCCCAGGTCATCATTTAGCTGGGTCCAGGACTCAGTACTAGCTCTAGATTGGTAGCTGAGATTCAGCTCTAGCTTTTAAAAATAATAACTTCTGGCCGAAACCGGTTTGGCTCAGTGGATAGAGCATTGGCCTGCAGACTGAAAGGTCCCAGGTTCGATTCCGGTCAAGGGCATGTACCTGGGTTGCGGGCACATCCCCAGTGGGGGATGTGCAGGAGGCAGCTGATCGATGTTTCTCTCTCATCGATGTTTCTGACTCTCTATCTCTCTCCATTCCTCTCTGTGAAAAATTAATAAAATATATTTAAAAAATAAAAATAAAAATAACTTCTGGCCCTAGCTAGTTTGGCTTAGTGGATAGAGCACTGGTCTATGGACTGAAGGGTCTTGGGTTTGATTCCAGTCAAGAGCATGTACCTTGGTTGCAGGCTCCATCCCTGGCCCTGGCTGGGGCCTGTGTGGGAGGCAACCAATTGATGTGTCTCTCTCACATCGATGTTTCGCTTTCTCTGTCTCTCCTCCTACCTTCCACTCTCTCTAAAAATTAATGGAAAAATATCCTCTGGTGAGGATTGACTGAATAATAATAATGACAATAATAACTTCTATTCTTCTCTTGTTACAATTAATCATGTCTTCATTTTAGACTTTTTGAAAAATATAACTGAGAAAAAGGTGAGAACATTTAAAACATAACAAAAAGAAGATAATTAAAATTTCCCGTAATACTTGTTATTGATATATAGTATATATGTTTATATATTAAAGTGTACTAATCTTAAATATACATTTTTATAGATTATATAAGTGTAACTGTATACTTATTTAACCAAAACCTAGGTCAACATAAAGAAACATTCTAGCACCACAGAAAGTCCTCAGTTGCCCCTTCCCAGTCAATATCCCTTTGCCCCAGAGGTATATTTTGACTTTTTTCACTTCTGATTAGATTTTTAATTTCATATAAATGGAATCATATACTATACACTTTTTATATCTTCCTTTTTCCACTCATTATAATGTCTGTGAGATTCATCCCTGCGTTACTTGTAGCAGATTGGCTTTTGGTTTTTTTTGTTGTTGTGTGAAATTCCACCATGTAAATACACTATAATTTATTTATCAATTCCCCTGTTGAGGGATATTTAGCTAGTTTCCAAATTTTGGTTATTAAAAATAAAATTGTCCATGTCCTTCAGTGGTCATATTCATTTTTGGGGGGTATATACCTAGGAGTGGAATTGCTAAGTCAGAGGGTAGTCTTAGAGCTGGCTTTTAGACACGTGCCAGTTCCCCAAACTGATTGCATCATTTTACATTCCGATCAGCAATGTGTGAAAGTGCCGTTAACCAACACTTGATATTTTCAGTCTTTTTCATTTTTGACATTCTGTAAAGTGTGAGTTGGTATCTCATTGTGGTTTTTATTTGCATTTCCCTGGTGACTATTGATGTTGAGCACGTTTCCAAACACTTATTGAACACTGAACATTCTTTTGTGTGAAATGCTTATTCAAATCTGCCCATTTTTTGATTGGGTTGTTTGCCTTTTTCTTATTGGTTTATAGGATTCCAGTTCTTTGTTAGATATATGCATATTCTTCTCTCAGTCTGTCACTTACCCTTTCACAGGTATCCTTAATTTTATTAAAGTTCAATTTTTCAATTTTTCCTTTATGGTTAATTTTTTGTCTACTTGTCTCTCTTTTGTTTTCCATCTTACCACTCTCAAACATTCATCAAATTACACACACACACACACATACACAACACACACACCAATATGTAATTAGCACAAAGTGCTAAACAAATATTTCTTCTCATGCTCTGAGTAGTTTAAACATTACATTTACAGCTGAAACCGGTTTGGCTCAGTGGATAGAGCGTCGGCCTGCGGACTGAAGGGTCCCAGGTTCGATTCTGGTCAAGGGCATGTACCTTGGTTGCGAACACATCCCCAGTGGGAGATGTGCAGAAGGCAGCTGATCGATGTTTCTAACTCTCTATCTCTCTCCCTTCCTCTCTGTAAAAAATCAATAAAATATATTTTTTTAAAAAAGATTAAACATTACATTTACATGTCTCATGGCTTCAGCAAATCCCATTCTACACAGGAATATCTGAGATATTTTAAAAACTAGAAAACATTCTGCTCACTCCAGCTACTGGAGAAAAAAAATATTTAGCTACTAAAAAATGACAATTTTGTGGCATTAAGTTAGATTCCTCATTTAGATCCTCAGATTCATCTAAAAAATATAAGAGACTATGACACTAAAGTTCCTCCAATCTCTAACATTCTGCTATTTTACTTAATGGATGCCATTTGTAAAGAGAAAATAGATGAATTCAAATAAACATCAGAACATAAAAATATCTATATAAATAAAAGCCAAGCGACCAGAAAGCAAGAACAACCGGAACGACCAGTTGCTATGACGTGCACTGTGGCTGGCCAATGGTCCTGATGGGGGGGGCCTCGCCTCGACCAGCCTGGCCTAATTGGAGGTTGGGCTGGCCAGCCAACCTCCTGTGGCCCCTTCCCCCTGGCCGGCCCCACCCCCAATCGGCCCCCCACCTTGATCGGGGCCAGGGCCAGCTGGCCAATTGCCTGTGGCCCCTCCCCCTAGCTGGCCCAGCCAATCGGTCCCCATTGGGGGGCTGGCCAGACCCCACCAGTGCATGAATTCGTGCACCGGGCCTCTAGTATTTAAATAAAAGCACAGAATGAAGAAAAATACATATGTAAAATATAAACAATAGGATCTTCCCCTCTAAAATATATTGATATAAATTGCTACAAATATGTAATTCAAATATGTATGGTAACGTTCCATTATATGCCATAAATAATCAAGAAAAATGAACCGAAAGTTTGCACATCTGATTGTAAATGTAGTAAATCACCATCTGGAAAAAATGGAGAGGCTCATTAAAAACATAAACTAAGGCCTGGCCGGCGTGGCTCAGTGGTTGAGCATCAACCTATGAACCAGGAGGTTACGGTTCGATTCCCAGTCAGGCCACATGAGATGCGGGCTCAATCCCCAGTGTGGGGCATGCAGGAGGCAGCTGATTAATGATTCTCTCTCATCATTGATGTTTCTCTCTCTCTCTTCCTCTCCCTTTCTCTCTGAAATCAGTAAAAATATACTTTAAAAAACACACAAATTAAAATGACATTAATGCAGCGATTTTCAAACTGCTGCAAGAATTTTTAAAACATGCAATACCTGACTAGTCAGGGGCACTGACCTCTTTTCCTTTAGATTGTAAATTTTTTTAAAAAATATATTTTATTGATTTTTTTTACAGAGAGGAAGGGAGAGAGATAGAGAGTTAGAAACATCAATGAGAGAGAAACATCGATCAGCCGCCTCTTGCACATCTCCCACCGGGGATGTGCCCACAACCCAGGTACATGCCCTTGACCGGAATCGAACCTGGGACCTTTCAGTCTGCAGGCCGACGCTCTATCCACTGAGCCAAACCGGTTTCGGCTAGATTGTAAAATTTTTAAAAATGACAACAGTCAACACAACACTAATCATCTGGTGTGAACGAATCAAAATTATACCTTTTTTTTTTTTTGGTCAGATCAGCAAAAGATATATATTTTTTGGTATGCCACAGAATTTTAGAAATTAGTTTATGTGTACCATGAGATGAAAAAGGTTAAAAACTGCTGCACTAATGTATCACTACCCACCTTCCTCTGGCTATAGCCAAGAATGACCCCTCCTTCCCTCTCATTTCTGAAAACTCTGCCCCACTGAGAAATCACCCATATTCTACCCACCCCTGTGAGTTACCTGCTGTGAGCTAACTATCCCTACAATGAAAGCAGATTACAGCCATTGACCAAACCCACCTACCCATCTACACACTTCTCACTTCCTCTCACAACAGTGTCCCAGAGCTGGTACACCTAACTAGCCCCAACTTAGCCAGGGCTGAAACTGGAATCAGACTGCCCTGGTGACTAGAGGCAAACCATCGCCTCTGAGTCCTCATTCCTGTATCTATATAAGGGAAAACCTTTATGGCACAGGATTTTCAGGGGATTAAATGTGATGTCAGTAAAAATTCCCAGCACATGGTGCACGTGGGAAGCTCCAGCCAGAAGCCTTCTTTCTGACAAAGGAGCAACTCCCAACACCTGGCATTGAAACACGGGCTCTCCCAGCCACTACTAGAAGTACCCCAATGTTACTAGAGTTTGGTATTCACTCTCATCCTCTGAGCGGTTTGTTCAAACGTG
This sequence comes from Myotis davidii, assembly GCF_000327345.1. Taxonomy (NCBI): domain Eukaryota; kingdom Metazoa; phylum Chordata; class Mammalia; order Chiroptera; family Vespertilionidae; genus Myotis; species Myotis davidii. The sequence goes on along the minus strand of NW_006293779.1, from coordinate 4,043,178 downwards.
CACTAAGGGACTAGGGGCCAGAGCAACCTTTTTATCAACTAGAACGTTGTTCTTTAAGCTGGTGGCACTGTTAAAACACATTAGAGCCAAACAGGAAACTGTTGTGCTCATGGTTGACCAGGCTGTCCTGGAAGACCAGAGGACAAAAAGTAGGACGAGGCTGGGCGTGGAGATGCAGGGCTCTAAAGGATTCCTGCACAGGACGGAGAAAGGATGAAACAAGTAGATACTTACACAGTGTGATAGCTTTCAAGTAAAAGTAAGAGCCCTGGCCGGTTTGGCTCAGTAGATAGAGCGTAGGCCTGCGAACTGAAAGGTCCCAGGTTCGATTCCGGTCAAGGGCACATGCCCGGGTTGTGGGCTCGATCCCCAATGGGGAACTTGCAGGAGGCAGCCGATCCATGATTCTCTCTCATCACGGATGGTTCTATTTCTCTCTCCCTCTTCCTTCCTCTCTGAGATCAATAAAAATATATTTTAAAAAAATAAATAAAAAGGTATGTAAAAAAAAAAAAAGTAAAAGTAAGAAGCGGGGAGAGAGAGAGAGAGAATCCAGGCTTGTTACAGTTCCAAGTACTAGTTTTACTATTAAATCAATGCAATTTAACCTTCCTGGATCTCAATTTCCTCAACTGAAGAGTGAGATTAAAAGTAAATGTATCTCTCTCTCTCTCTCTTTTTTTTTTTTTTAAGTTCCCAGCACATATGCTCACTCCATTTTCTCCTTCTGCCCTTGCATTCTTTATCTTTTGGGTTGAAGCCAAATCCTCCTTACTGGCACCCAACCCCCAGACATCATGAACTGTCCTCAGCCCACCCCTCCCCCACTCTTAGATCAGAAATATCAGAGCTTCTCTCCCTCTCCCAGTTGCCAGCCCAGGCTTTGTTGAAATTTATGGCCCAGGTCTGCTGTGAATTAGAACTAGAATTGTATTCGTGCCTATTGCTCAGAGTGGTGGAAAACACTGATAGATGTTTTCTGCCATGCCAAATTAGAATCCTCACTGGCTTCCTCCCATAAACTCTGCTATAATTGGTGGTTAGAGTCCACATTACCATGGATACTCTTCTGCTGTTACATTAAGAATTAAATTGATGTTGCAGGCAGATCTGGGAATTTAACCACTATTTGTACCACAGTCTCTGTGGGAAAATATATTCTGTGTTCCAAACAATTGACCTTTTGGAGTTGATCCAGTTCCTAAGTTGGGGACGGCCTGTACAATATTGTGTTACATTTTGGGTTTCATTTGTGTACTTCAGAATCAAAGACTTTTTATAGCTGGAAGAAACTTTGGAGATCATTTATTAATGGACTGATTTTGTAGTTAATGAAGCCAAGGTTCAGAAAGACAGAGGGATTTCTCTATAGTTATTCAGCGACTTTGGTCTCCTACCTCCAAGCCATCGTTTTTCCCACTATCCAGATCATTGTGTGCTCATTTTCCCACGTGGTCATTAAAGCACTAAAAAGTTGGGAAGATCATGACTTCCTCAACACAGAATCAAAAATACTAAATGTTTCATAAATACTTAATGGGTCCATTATTCACTTTCCTTTCGAGGTCCATTCACTGTAAGATTTCTTTAAATAGCAAGTACCCTTGGATCACTTCAATTAAGAACTTATTTATAACACACTTGAGTAATAACTCATAAATATTCTATTTAACCAGTGTGTCCTACATTAGAGAACCTATCAGTGTTGGATGTCATTCCAATAAATATTTTTCACAGTTCACAGACATATGTGGTTTTAGTTTTAGAAGATACATGGCATTAATTTTAATGTGGTCTTAGGGGAGAGTTACTCATTTTATAACTACATTAGAAAACTTAATGCTCTGTTTGTTTTGTTCGCCAAAACTAATTAAAACAGAGACTTACAAAACTATTCAGAAGTAAACCTTCTCCAACTGAAAAGATGCCTCACATAATTTAAATGTACAGCATGAGGAGAGCAAACATCATTAGAAATAAAATATTTAAATTACTTTATTTGAAACAAAGTTTTCATATTTTGTATACTTTTCTTCATCAACAAACACATTTAGTTATTTCCTGGTATCCTGTTTGCATGAACAGGATCAGAGAACACTGAAAGAAAAGCAATCTCATATATGTAGCAGACATGGTTTTACTGTAACAAACTTGGAATGCCCTAAATAGATAGCTGATCCTGTAATCTAATTACAAGAAAAAGCAGGGCCACCGATCAACTCTTCAAAAATTAAATAGTCATCCTTTGTAGTGGCTGCCCATCCATGTTAACTGCCTTAGAGTTAACAGTTCTATATAGCAGAGTAGCTCTTTCAGTTACTGGGCATTTATTTTGCAATCACTTTATCTTGAAGAATAGAGAGTGAGCTTAAGAGACAGTGCTCCACTGAGAGGTTGTGTGTGTGTTGGGAGGTCGGAAGTGTGTGTGTGTATGTGTGTAGGTGG
>NW_006293779.1:4038221-4040669 GCF_000327345.1 Myotis davidii | reverse complement strand
GGTACCATTATTGGCCAAGAGCAGGGGAAGAGGCTTTTGGTAATACCTGGCTTTATCATTTTGGGACTAAAATGACTGAGAACATGACTTAGTTGGTAACTTTGGTGCTTGATTCTTCTCTCATATGTGCATTGAAATGAAACCAAAAATAAATCCTAAGGAAAAATCTTGGCCCTGTCCAAGTGTACAACATAACCTGGCTCTGGATTGAGGGGTGGCCTCCTACTGATGCACATGTTTTTGTATGGTATCTCAATATCTTTGAATTGAGCTAACCACAAAAGATACACTGCCCTTGCCCTAACCGGTTTGGCTCAGTGGCGAGAGCATCAGCCTGGGGACTCAAGGGTCCCAGGTTTGATTCCAGTCAAGGGCATAGACCTTGGTTGTGGGCACATACCCAGTAGGGAGTGTGCAGGAGGCAGCTGGTTGGTGTTTCTCTCTCATCAATGTTTCTAACTCTCTATTCCTCTCCCTTCCTCTCTGTAAAAAATCAATAAAATATATACTTTTTTAGAAAAGATATACTGCCCTTGAAGTATATCTAGTAAAATTTAGAAATTGCTGCCATTAAGACTTATTAAAGACTTGATTAAAAGGAATCATATTTATGAAAGGGCAGCCCATTGAATATCCATTCAATAATTTATAAGCTATCTGGGATTAGTCAGGGCTGCAAAGAGCTGTATAGCACCATCACAACCTCCACATTTCCCTATCTAAACCTACTCACTTTCACACTATATTGGCCAGTATTGAGAGGCATCCTATCGAATAACAGACAAACATGGTAATTGACTGTACCTTCGCTTTGCCTCCCATGGGCTAATCAGCGAGATATGCAAATTAACCACCAACAAAGATGGCGGTTAATTTGCATATATAGGGTGAAGCGGGAGAGCGAAGACTCAAGGCAGCTCCGGCTGGAGCAGCTAAGGCTTGAAGGCGGCTCTGGCCAGAGCGAAGGCCCGGGTCCCGGGTGCCAGAGGAAAACCGGTGCTGGCAGCCAAGGGAAGGGAAGGCCTATTGCACAAATCTTTTCGTGCAACAGGCCTCTAGTATAAAAATATCCCTTGAAAGTCTGTGCCATGTTTACTAAAAGAAATGAGACCGCTATTTACTATGTTCCTAAGTGCCTTCTTTGAGGACAATCCAGAACAGTGATGGCTGGGTTCCTCTGAGCACTGGTCTAAAGGACACTGATCTGTCCCAGGTATTTCCTGTTAGTACAGATAAGATCATGATTATATTAAGACCTTAACTTTTGATTCCCCAACTTGGATAATCAAAATTATCCAATTTTCCTCCACAGACATTTCTGGAATTACCCAAGAATATTGACATATATGACTCAAGTCTCCCTAAGCCTAGTGACGTGCTAGTAAATGTTTAACAATGGAAAATAAAACTACAAATTTGTAGCATTAATTTTACAATAAGTAGCAAGACTTACTGTAAAAACTCCCCCACTGTCAATATGATGTCACTGAACAGGGAGTTGAAAGGAGAAACATAGCAGCATATCATTATATAGTATTTCCATCATGCATACACGACAGATGCAAACAACCCCTAGACGATACATAATAGTGAAATGTAGCAACATAAACAGGATGAGTTTTGAGTAATCATTGCCTTTGTTTATAGTACTGTATAATTTATTTGAAGGTCTACATAATTTAATTTTTAAATAATAGCTCTGTTTAATAACTGGCTTGCAAAAATCCTGAAAATTTAACCATTGGCTCTCATGAGAGTGTAAGCTGGCTCCAGTACACCACCAGATAAAGGCCCACTGGTTTGGGAGTCCCCCGCTAACAGTTTGCCCTTCGGTTTGTTAGAAAGGGATCCTAGAAAACAAAGAGCAGGATCCCTTTTCTCCGTCTTGCCACATGTTCAAAAAGCGTGGGGGGCCATTTCCTGCATACAATCAGCAGCACTACCTGGTCCCCTCCTCCAAAGCCTGCTAGTCTCCAGGCCTGGGCACCCCAGAGGGCTGCTGGCCCCACGGGCTGGCCGAGGCAATGTCTCCTACACCACTGGCAGCCTTCTCCCGTCTCTGCCTCCTCGCGGCTAGTGGACTGATGACCGCCCCTCTGCCCGCAGGCCACGGCTCACACTGAGGCCAAGAGCCTCCTCCGGGGCCGCATCCACCGCACGAGGCTTCTCTCCTCTTTGGTACCCACCCACTCTCGCACCTTACGATGGTGGCTCCAACTGCCTCTATTGCTGCTGCTCAGACATGGGTAATGCATTCCGCGTTTCCCCGTTAACGGAAACATGAGGATTTGTTTGCAAAGCCAGGGAATGGAGCCAAGAAAAGAAACGCGAGGCGGGAAGGACACAACAACAAACAGTGTCTGCGCAGCGCCCGGGCCTGGGCGGCTGGGAAGCGGGAAGGTCAGGGCCGCCTCCGCGCCGCCAACCCCGGGAGCCTCCGGGGCCCCT
>NW_006293779.1:4014252-4037630 GCF_000327345.1 Myotis davidii | reverse complement strand
GAGCCCAGGGGGCTGGGTGACCCTTCCCCAGGAGTGGCCGGGAGGCGTGCGCCCGCATTGTGCGTCCGCGGAACGTGCATTTCTGGGCTCTTTTTGTGCTTTGCCCTTGGCTGCCTCGGGTTTTAGTTCCGGCGTAAATTTTATAAAAACCTTCTGGAGACGATGGTTTGACCTGTTCTGCATTTTTATATGGTGCTATACTGTAGGAAGGACTCTCTAAGGAGAGGGTAACAACGGGAGTTGAATACCTCCTATTATTTTGCTTTAAAAAAATAGTAAAGAGGTGTTGGAGCGAGTTACAGATGCTCGCAAGAAAAATGGAATATGCAGACACGTTTGCTGAAGGTGTTAGCTTGCGGGTTTGAGGGTTTGGTTTCTGCACAAACTTAGGAAGGGTCTGTTGTACGGCCTCTCCTGTGTTACAAGGTATTTACAGCTTTTGAAGTGTCGGACCCTTCCGTTTTGATTGAATAGTTTCACGTTGGGGTGGGGGTCGAAGGGAAGTGAAGAGGTGGAGCGGCCAGAATGTCATTCACAGCTCGTCGCGGGCGCCTCCCAGTGAATCCCTCTCCCATGAAATTTGCGTCATCACTAATTGCTTCATGAATACATATATATAGAGAGAGAAAAAATAAGCCTTAAAAAAAAAAAGAAAGAAGAGTTCTTTCTGCCAGAAATCGCCGAAGGATTGTTATTTGCTTTCTGATTACCTGAAGGTAATTGTTTGATGCAGTGAAGCAATATACTTATATTTGGAAAATCATCGGAGGTTGTGTGATGATTTTTGGGGGCAAGGGGGGCGCTAGTTCCTTTCTTTTCTTTTAAACCATTGTTGGTACCTCATCGGCTCTGTGTACTGGTGGTGTAACGAACGACAGTATATTTGCTCCAGATGTGAAAGCTTCCAGCCATCTAAGACCGAATAAACAGCAAAGTTTTCCCGGGAACTCTTTCTTATTTACCTTTTCCTTTACTACCAAGTTATTCCTGGGAGGCCCCCTGGTGCCTGCAGTTAGTGTTCACCACCTAAGACTTTGTGGACGCGAACATCTTGCCAAGTGAGACGTTTGCTTTGAGAGAAATTGTATATTGTAATCGTGTGTTGTACTGAGAGAAATGTAGCTCTTTAAAATGTTTAATATGTTCATTTGGGCGGAAGTTTCGTTTGGCCCACATCGGTTTTTGTGTATTTTAAATTCAGCTTGTAAATTTAAATAATTTTAAAATCTGATGTTTGTATCTCAACTTTACTTTTAATTTCCATATGCTTACATATTTATATGCTTTATAGGCATAAAACAAAGTAGACTTACATGTTTTTAAAGGTTTGATCTGGAACCTTTTAAGGCAAATGCACCTTTTTATGATTATAGGTAATTAAGAATCTTTATTAGTGGATTATTCAAGGTTATTTTTTTTTATTTTTTTATTCAAGGTTATTGGAAAAAAGATACGGTGTGAAAAATGGAATGAGTGAATGATTCCATTTATTTTTGTGAGTTCAAGTTACATAAACATTTGGTTTTGGTTTTGCATGATCATTTTTCTTTAATTGGTGAGAGTTCTAGTCCAAGATATTTTCCCCTTTTTAAATTACCAAGCATTGACCTGCTTTGTGCCAGTCACCAGGAATCCAAAGAAAAACAGTTTCTTCACTCAAGAAACTCCTAATAGAAACAAATGATTTGGGCGTTTTTTTAGCCTTCTCTCTGTTCATGTTCATCACACCCATCAGTAAAGAATTTCATTACTTGCTTCTTAATCCAGGAAAGTATATTTAGTTTGTTTGACGGTTCCTCCCTGAGATTCTTAAATTCTCCAGGCTCCTCTTCTTTCCCCTTCCAAAATCTAGATCCATTAAAAACATCCAGAACAGACTTGGATTTTCTTAAGCAATTACTTTTATCTTCAAGTAAACATTTTTGTGTTTGCCTTGTTTTTCAGTGGTGTCATATAGTTGAATTTAACTCAGATTTTTAAGTGATGGTATTTTTGTTTGTCTTTAATCCTCATCCGAGTTTATGTTTTATAGATTTTCAGAGAGAGAGAGGAAGAGGAGGGAGGGAGAGAGAGAGAGAAATGAACGGTTGCCCCTTGTATGCACCTTGACCAGAGATCAAACCCACAGCCTAGGTATGTGCCCTGGCTAGGAATCAAACCTGAAACCTTTTGGTGTTCAAGATGACGCTCCAACCAACAGCCACCCAGGATGGTATTTTGTAAATGCTATCTAGCAGAATAGGTACTTTTAGGTTTTGGCATGGGTTTTTTGTTTGTTTTTTGTATTACATGAACATATAAGTTAACATTTGACACAATTTCTCTACATGGTGGTGGTGGGGATCAGCAGGACTTGATCTTGTTTTTAAAATGTTGATTGGAGTTCCACAATATTCTTGATTTTTTTTCTTTTCTTATTATATTAAATTGCCAATCAGCGAAATAGATTAATGAAACCACATTAACCCTCCCTTTTTTAAAGAACAGTTTTACTTAGCTATAATTCACATACCATACAGTTCACCTATATGGTATGCAAAACCAGGGAACAGTTTTCCTTAGCTATAATTCATATACCATTCAGTTCACTGAAGTGTATAATTCAGTGATTTTTTTTTACTATGTTCACAGAGTTGCACAGCCAACTTTATTTTTTATTTATTTATATTTTTGAATATATTTTTATTGATTTCAGAGCGGAAGGGAGAGGTAAAGAGAAACATCAATGGTGAGGGAGAATCATTGATTAGCTGCCTCCTCCGGGCCCCACACTGGGGATGGAGCCTGCAACCCCAGCATATGCCCTGACCAGGAATCGAACCATGATCTCCTGGTTGATAAGTCAATGCTCAATCACTTAGCATCACCAGCAGGGCAGCACAGCCAACTTTAGAATGTTTCCACCCTCAGGCACAACACTGTTCCCATTAGCCAACACTTCATCCCATTTCCCCCTCTCCCCACACTAGGTAGCCGCTAAATCTATTTTCTGTCGAGATTGTGCCTATTCTGGATGTTTGATATAAATGTAAGTGTATAATATGTGATCTTTTGTGATTGACTTCTTTTAATGTTTTAAAAGTTTACCCATGTTGTAGCACATGTCAGTATTTCATTCCTTTTATGGTTGAATATTTCATTGTATAAAATGACTAATTGTATCTATTCATTCATCACTTGAGTTGTTTTCCCTTTTTGGCTATTGTGAATAATACTGCCATGAATATTCGTGTACAAGTTTTTGTGGGGTCATGTTTTCAGTTCCCTTGAGTATGTAACTAGGAGCGGAATTGCTGGATCATATGGTAACACCATATTTAACCTTTTTTGGATCTGCCAGACTGTTTAAAGCAGCGGTTCTCAACCTGTGGGTTGTGACCCTTTGGGGGTTGAACGACCCGTTGACAGGGGTCGCCTAAGACCATCGGAAAACAGATATAATTACGTATTGTTTTTGTGATTAATCACTATGCTTTAATTATGTTCAATTTATTACAATGAAAATACATCCTGCATATCAGATATTTCCATTACGATTCATAACAGTAGCAAAATTACAGTTATGAAGTAACAACGAAAATAATTTTATGGTTGGGGGTCACCACAACATGAGGAAGGTACTGTATTAAAGCGTCGCGGCATTAGGAAGGTTGAGAATCACTGGTTTAAAGCCTTTTTTTTCTGAGTAAATTGTTTAATTACGACCCAGTAGTCTAAAGGTTAGGCAGTTTGAAGGAAGTGTTAAGTTGCTCGTGGCAGCCTCAGCTTCTGCAGAGAAAGTGTGTATAGATCCAAAGCCAAGTCTGTTAGAAAAGAGTAGGTTGGGGAGCACGTTAGATCATCTGAGGGATACTTTCTTCTCTTGCTCCTTGGATGAGAAGCTAGAGGAGGCATAAAGGGTGGTACAGGTTTTAACTGATTCAGATTTGGAGTGTTTGTTTTCCCTTTAGTTACTTCCAGCAGGTGAGGGAAAGTTTGACAGTTTGAATAGCCCAGAAATGTTTCTGTTTTGTTATTTAAGGAGAGCCAGAGCTTTTCTGGTAAATTTCTAAATCCAAGATTAAGATTTAGACATCTGTTTACATTTGAGTCTAAAGACAGATTATATTAAGATTTAGGATTAGTAAATTGTATCTGATAGGCTTTTTTCTCTTGTATCTTATTCTCCACATTTATTGTTTAACAGGGTATCCATCCCAATAACAGGCATTCTTAAACAACTCTAACAGAAGTAAAATAATGTAGGTGCATAAGAATGTCAAGATATTTAGAAATAATAACAAAACGTCAATAAGTGTTTCTGAAACAAAGGTTATCTGGAAGTCTTGGAATTGGGGTATAGGGATGCTAAGAGAAATGGTTGGTAAATGTCAGGAAGCTTAGCAGTGATGTGTGGATACAAATTTTTATAACCTCAGGCAGTAATCACTGCTCCTCTACCTGCTGTAAATAGCTATTTCACAGCTTATTCTTCCTGGAAAAATGGAGGATCAGAGAAGATAGGAGAAAGAAATAAATGTCGTAATTCTTCCTTCTGGTACACCCTCCATATCCCCCTACACTGAATTGATTACCTTTGAAGTCTTGGTTATTAGTAGGTAAAAAGTATTTTTTTTATACTTCAGTCTCTGAAATATGCCATACAACAGAGACTTTCTGTTGGATAAAATGAAAATGCTTACATGGAAATAAAGTCTTTATTCCACAATTAAGGGTAGAAGACTAAAAGTGCACACACTGATTCTGAAGATAAAGAAGTAGAAATAATTAGTAGCTAGTCCTTTCCTAGTTGAAGGGTAAGTTCAGTTTCTGGTATAAGTGGGTACTTGTTATATAGTAGAAAAAGTAGTTAAAGGGCAGTGACAATTGTCCTTATCCTGTCTCTGCACTGTTCACATGTGTAACAGTGATTTCTGAGGCTATACATAACCATCCTGGAAATCACTGGCCTTGGGACTCTCCCTTCCCAAATTTACCCACATTTGTGCAAGGACAAGGAGAGGTATTTATACTATGTGCATAATCTAGTGGAACATTGTTGTTGGCTCTTCATTTGTGCTGACACTGTATAATTTGGAGGTTTGGGCACAGTTTGTTTGGGTTTTTTTTTTTTTCACTATAAAGGAATTCTATCCCTAGGATGTTCATCAGAATATCCCCGAGTTCCCAACCTGTCAATTACAGGTTGACCAAGACATTTTCTTGGCTTGTCTAACACTATTTTTACTTTTCCCCTAATCCTACCCCCTATTTTCAAGATTTAGAGAAATCAGAGTTACTTTTCATAATAAGTTTAAGGACATCTATTAAATATTGTGGGCATTCCTTAACAAGGAAAATATACAAGTGGTAATTTCTTAACAGTTTATTCATTGATCTATCTTGTACTTTCAATGGGTCTTACACATGACTTTGTTATATGCATTGGTCATTTGGAGAATACTGGTTAAACTGAATTACATAGATGTTGAAATGTACTCACACCTTCTTTGATATAAAAAAAATCACATTTGTTAATATTATAACAAGATATTAGAAGAGTCCTTAAGTATGGAGAAGCCATCAGGTTCGTGGTGCTGGATATAAGGTTTCCCAAATTTTAATTTTCACTTGAAAGCTTGAAATGTAACATTAACAAAAATGCTGTCAGTTGTTTTCCTTGAAATGACACACTTTGTTTTCAAGAGTATCTGTTAAATATCTAAGTGTGAATAACCATAGTTTGTCATTATCTGTTAAATATCTAAATGTGAATAACCATAGTGTGTCAGTTGTGCTTTCTAGTAAAAAAGATGTTCTGTGGGGGTTGGAGGGGAGTGGCTAGATCAGCTTCAAACTAAGATAGTCACATGAGTGCTTTTCTTGGAGACAGCTATTGTATTTTGGTATGCAGCAGAAATGCTTTATGGGTACTTCCCCTTTCGTCATACTGAATATGAAAAAGATGTATACTCAGTGGTGGAGATTGTTTTTACTGCCTCATTAAGGGCGTTCTGAAGTGAAGCTGGGCTTTTTTATGTTTACTAAAAGTGCATGGCAGTAAACACACTAGTGACTACAATAGTACAGTTAGCACTGATTTGGTTTGTGCTAGGTACCAGCAGTTTTAACAACCATTGCTTTTACATGGTGCAGATGTCAACACAATGAAAAAGGAGTCACACTTTGAGAAGCTTAGGGCTAGGACACTCCTTCCTGTACTCCTGAATTGTCTAGCCCAGGGGTGGGCAAATTTTTTGACTGGAGGGCCACAATGGGTTCTTAAACTGGACCAAAGGGCCGGAACAAAAGCATGGATGGAGTGTTTGTGTGAACTAATATAAATTCAAAGTAAACATCATCACATAAAAGGGTAGGTCTTTTTTTCGCCCCGGGCAGTAGTTTGCCCACGGCTGGTCTAGCCTTCACCTATGTGTGTTACATCCATGTGAGAGAACGAGAAACAGCTATTGGTTGCTTCCTGTGCATATCCACACCGGGGATTGAACCTGAAACCTGAGTATGTGCTGTGACTGGGAATCAAACCAGCAGCCTTTCTGCACATGTGCAGATGCTCAGCCAACTGAGTCACACTGGCCAGGGTAGTTACTTTCCTTCTTTACCCTTTTATCATTATCAGCTTATCAGTGTACTTAGAATTATTTTTTAAGATGATTCATAGACCTCTTTGAGAATTCATGAAAGCCAGGGGTCTTGTCAGAAAAATATATATATTCATGTACATACACAATCTTATATACATTTGTGTTTATTATACAGGGCTCCTGAAGGCCACTTGTGGGCTCTGAAACTACATTAATTTTTCCTATCAGATTTCAAGTGCATTGAAATTATGGCAGCTGCCTAATTCTTTCACTTAAAACTAAAATTCCACATTTTAGCCAATTGTAAAAATTTTGCATTTTTTCTTCTTTGGCTAAAGGTAGACTTATGTGCAAAATACAGGCTGGGGCAAAAGTAGGTTTATAGTTGTGAGTACACAAACTAGAGTTTATTCTTGTATTTTTATTCTGCTTATTTTGTTTTTTAGATATGTATTTATTGCCATTTTGTTGTTCATACTTTACCTTTTCTTTTTTTCCCTTAAGGCCCTATAACATTTCATATTGGTTTGGTGGTGGTGAACTCCTTTTAGCTTTCTCTTGTCTGGGAAGCTCTATATGTCCTTTGATTCTGAATGATAACTTTGCTGGATAGGGTAGTCTTGGTTATAGGTTATCTTGTATTATTACTTATTAATTATTGTATTATTTTCCACATAAGTAACTGTAAACTGCTTTTGCTACACCATGTATATTGAAATTAATTGACATTTATCATACAGAAAAATTTAGGCAATATAGGAAACCTGAATTTAAATGCACTTTGCTGTTGATTCGCATGTATCCTGCAGTGAATCTTTATTGGGTGTGGAAGTAGGGTAGAACCCATTGGAATTAAAATGTTAAAGATGGGGCAGACATGATAGATAATAGAATTAGTTCTTTTTTTTCTTGGCATCCTTTCTATTTTAGAGAAGGTAGGTATTGATAAAAACTTGCTGGAGAAAGTAGCAGGTGGTTATTGAAAGATAAAATTTAGTCTGGCTGGCATGGGTCAGTGGTTGAGCATAAACCTATGAACCAGGAGGTCATGGTTTGAGTCCGATCAGAGCACATGCCTGTGCTGTAGGCTCTATCTCAGTGTGGGATGTGCAGGAGGCAACCGATCAATAATTCTCTCTCATTGTTGATGTTTCTAGCTTTCTCTCCCTCTCCCTTCCTCTCTGAAATCAATAAAAATATTTTTAAAAAATGTGTGGACTTAATTGTAAATGGAGAATAGTAGGGGTATATAAAGACATAGCCTATGCTTTCCTTATTTAAGTGTCTTCTCAGTTAAGATTGAATGGGAGCTAGCAATATATTTAGAGGTTAAAGGGAAAGTGAGTGGAGAAGGTAATGAAATTATTACAAGCTCAATTCATTAGAGCAAATAAGGAACTCCCATGCACCATTTCTCCCCACTCCATCTCAGAAGTTACTGGAAACCATATTATTAATGAATTTTATTTTCTCATTCATATGAAAAAAGTGTTTTTCTTCATCTAACTAGCTTATAGAATTTTTCATACAGTGCCCTATTATAAACATAATAATGCATTGAAATTTATTAAATATCTGGCAACTTTGAAAATCTGTTTTGTTTTGATCGGAAAATAGAAGTGATAGTTGATAAAATTCTTGGGACTGCTGATAATATTCCAAGAAGTGTGTGAAGCTAAATCACCTGACAGCTGCTTTTCCTAATCTTCCTTTCTTCATAGCCACAGCTTCTTAATGATGCTATTTTGGCATTTTATTATTAAATGCAAGACTTTGCTGAGAGAGTAGGCCAGACACTCAACAGGTGCTGTCCCGGAAACATTTTAGGGCTGTGAGGCCTCAAGTTAGGCATTGCAGAGCAAAGAGGCCTGCATTTCCATGGTAGCAACTTGCCTGAGCATCAAGAATTAACAAGAATAGAGATAGAAGCAAAAGATCATAGAATAACCTTACTGTTAGTCATAGGACATAACAGGTTTTCTGATAGTTTGCTGCCTGTCAAAATATTATTTTTTTGTGGATAAATTTTAGAAAACTGACCATTTATTTGTTGTTTATCAGTACGAGGATGTCGTCCAGGAAAGATTGTGCAGATGACTGAAGCAGAAGTTCGGGGCTTATGTATCAAGTCTCGGGAGATCTTTCTCAGTCAGCCTATTCTTTTGGAATTGGAAGCACCGCTGAAAATTTGTGGTAAGTAAATGGGTAAAGCTGGAAACAATCTCTTTTGAATCTCAGTCTTCCTCCCATATTTACATTGAAGATGATCTAGGGAAAGCATTTTAAAGTTTTCGTATAAAAGAGAAGACTAATAGGTTTTCTTTTATAAAATTCTATAAAAATTGAAACTTTTGCCATGGCTGGTTTGGCTCAGTAGATAGAGTGTTGGCCTGCAGACTGAAGAGTCCCGGGTTCGATTCCTGTCAGGGGCATGTGCTTGGGTTGCGGGCTTGGTCCCCAGTGGGGACCCGAGTGCAGGAGGCAACCGATCCATGATTCTCTCTCATCACTGACGTTTCTCTCTCTCTCTCTCCCTTCCTCTCTGAAGTCAGTAAAAATATATATATATTTTTTTTTTAAATTGAAACTTTCATGAAATTACAAGTTACAGACAAATATTAGCTACATATACAACAGATACAAAGATCACTGTTCACACTATATAAAAGATTTCTTATAGATAAATAAGAAGAAGCTATACAGTCAAAAAAATAAAAAGAGTCAGATCTTAGAAGAAATTCAAATGGCCAATAAATGTAAGATCCTCAATCTCACTAGTAGTCAGGGAAATGCAATTCAAAATCAAATCCTGAATGATAATCAGATTGAAAAAAATACCAAAACTGATTAATGTTAAAGAAGTGGTGAAATAGGCATGTTGGTGCACAAGTTAAAAAAACACAAACAGGTACAGAATTAGTGTCAGTATGGCAATGTTCATGGTATTCTAGCTTTGTTGTGATCATTTTGACTTATTTTGAAAATTATGTAACTTTACAGTTTGTTCTTTTAAGTCTTATAATGGCTTTTGGCTGAAAGCAAAAACTTAAGACCTTAAGTGGAGTAATAACATTTTTACATAGTTCATCTAACAGCAGGAAGTGGTATAAATAATGTATTGTGCTGGCTTTTGGTTTAGTAATGCAGTTTTTCTTGGTAGTGGCTATTAGTGATTAAGACATAGTGTTTATGAACTTAACCGTAAGTTTTTGCTCAATCAAGGATTATTTGCTATATGCAGAAATTTATCTGGCCCTGGCCAGTCTGGCTCAATTAGTTGGAGTGTTGTCCCATGCACTGAAGCGTTGGGGGTTCGATTGCCATTTGGGGTGCATATGGGAGGCAACCAATCAATGTTTCTCTCTCTCTTTCTCCCTCTCCCTTCCTCTCTATCTCTAGAATCAATGAAAAATGTATTCTTGGGTGAGGATTTTAAAAAGAATTTATTTTGCATGTTTCTTAGTGATTACTATTTCTAAGTTCTCGCTATTTGTCTTGCTATTTGGTATAACAATAGGACCTAAGTTAAACTACCAGATAATAAGATTAACTGTATTAGTTCTCTATTGTTGTATAACAAATCACCCCAAAACCTTATTGCTTAAAACAACATTAATTTATTACCGCACAGTTTTTGTGAGTCAGGATTTTGGACCTAGCCTACCCGGGCCCTCTGGTTTTAGGGCTCTCACAAGACTAGTCAAGGTGTCATGTGGGGCTGTGGTCATTTCGAGGTTCAACCGGGAAAGGATTCAGTTCCTTAAGTGCTAATGGATTGAGGGCCTCTGTTCTCAATAAGCAGGTGGCCAAAGGCCTCCTTCAGTTCTTTGACATGTGTGCTTTCCCAGAAGGCAGCTGGCTTCATCAAGAGTGAGAGAAAGCAAGAGAGTACAAGCAAGATGGAAGTCACAATCTTTTGTAACAGTCTCAGATGTGACAGCCCCTCTTACTTTTGCTATATCCTCTTTATTTGAAGCAAGTCACTACAGCTCACATTCAAGGGGAAAGGATTACACAAGGAAGTAAACGTGAGGAATCATTTCATAGAAGGTGATTGTACAAGAGTAACAAAATATTCTAAAGCTGACCTTTTCTCTTTTTAGGAGATATTCATGGACAGTATACAGATTTACTGCGATTATTTGAATATGGAGGCTTTCCACCAGAAGCCAACTATCTTTTCTTAGGAGATTATGTGGACAGAGGAAAGCAGTCTTTGGAAACCATTTGTTTGCTATTGGCTTATAAAATCAAATATCCAGAGAACTTCTTTCTCTTGAGAGGAAACCATGAGTGTGCTAGCATCAATCGTATTTATGGATTCTATGATGAATGTAAGTAAAAATTAAAACCTTTTTTTTAATGGAAAAAGTCCCTAATAATTTTCTACTTAAAAAAAGTTCTTTCAATTTAGAGTTTTTTAAAAAAAATATGATGCATTTAAGCATAAGCCCAAGAAGAGAGCCTTTCATGGAAGAGGAACCTGAACTGGGAAATGTTACTAATTAAGTTGGTTCCTTGGGATCTCTTTCAGGTTGACTGCAGCTTGTTTGGCTTAAAGGACCTTTTGTAATTAGCTTACATAGTAAAATATCCAAATGGACTAGAGGTTACTACAGACAGTAGCTTCTGGTTTTCTAGTCTCCATTAAGGTTTTAGCTCTCAGCATTCTTGTGATTTGACAAAATCTTACTGGCTCTTTGTCAAAGAAATATTGAGACACTCTGAAATTATTTTAAAAGTTCAAGTTTCTTTTAGGATGTTAGTCTATACTATAAACTAGAGAGATAAAGATACTGAATATTCTTTCCTTATTTTGTTGTACTTTATTGGCAGTAAGAAATCACTGATTTGCTGTTGTGCAGTACTGCTTCCAAGTGTCATTAGCTGAACTATCCCATTACATTTGAATTGGTCTTTTGTTTTTTTCTAGCATTTCAAAGTAAACATATATTTGGTTAATTACAATTTAGAACCAATTACAATAATTTTTAAATTAAATTTATTGTTTTTCAGTGCTGAGCTCTCTATTAGAATCTATTTTTGCTTTTTTTCTGTATCCTTAAATATGGTAGAGTCCTATTTAAACTCCTATCTCTTTAGTTCATATAATTATTATTTGACAAAGGCTTAAGGAAGTGTTATATGTCTGGCACTATTCTATACACTGGGAATGCAGCAGTGCACAAGACAGATGATCTCAGTTGTAAAATCAGACAGTACATAATGTAAAACTTCTAAACAATCACTGAAAAGATTCCTTAAGTAAAAAATAAACTAGGGGGAAAAAGCCTGGGTACTGTGTTATAGACAAAAGGTTAGTATCCTTAAATACAAAAAGCTTTTACAAATAATTTTAAAAATCAATAAAACATATGAATAGGCATGTCACAAAAGAAGAAATACAAGTGGGCAAAAATATAGAAAAAATCTTCAGTCTAACTATTAAATAAACAAATTAAATTGATACTGTTTTTCACCTATCAACTTGACAAAGACTTAATTCCTGGTGTTGACCAAGATACAGAAAACAGTACTCTCAGCCATTATTGGTAGGGATATAAACTGATCCAACATTTACTTAATTATATGTTATCAGGTTGGGGAGAAAGGTTGTTATCACTGGCCCCAGGACAGATCATCGGATATGGCCTGGGGATCCCCAACACCTGGGGGCCTTCTTGTAAGCCCATGAAAGGGGGCAGAACCATATCTGCAAGACAAAGACCTCAGAAGGTTATAAAAAGTAAAGCCCTCTGCGTGTTTCTTCACTCTGATTTGGAAATTATTCCCGGAGTCCACTAGTGTTAATAAACGGGGTCCCTCCCTTTCTCTAGGAAGCGTACTTGGTATTTCTTTGGTCTTCTGCAACAAGGTAATACCAAATACAAAAGAATACATTTAAAAATTAGAACTTGCTGTTTGAATTTAAAATATACATCCCAAATTATATGTTACGAACTTCAACCACAGATATGTATTTTTTCCTTTTTCCAAAATATAAATTATGTTTAAAAGGGTCAGATGCTATCTAGTCTGCTACACACATAAAAGGCTAATATGCAAAGTGTCCACTCGGGAGTTTGATTGCTTGCTATGATGTGCGCTGACCACCAGGGGGCAGTGTGGAATGAAGGAAGGCCCTGGCCAGTAGCCAGAAGGCCCCGATTGACCCTGATTGCCAGCCGGCCAGGCCTAGGGACCCTACCCGTGCACAAATTTCGATCACTGAGTCTCTAGTCTCTAATATAACTTTACTACCTTTTAAGCATCATCAAAGTAAATACTGATGTGAATTTGTTGGCTTGTCAAGTTTTCTCAGGTAACTCCTTTAAGAATCTGGCAATTTGGAATTGCTACAATATTAGAATTCCAGTCAGTCAGCCTCTTGCTGTGCTGCATTTCTAAAGATAGCTTGGATCTGAATATGCTCCCCTTCCCTAATCCATAATGTGGAGATGCCCTAGAGATATAGTTGCTATAGTCAATACTTTGGGCCTTTGAGGAATGATACAAAACTATAAGAACTGTTCATAACTAATTCACCTAAATTCTAAATCCCAAGTATCTAACCAGTTGAAAACTGGCCTCATATATATATAGAGTTTACCAGCTATTCATCCAATCATCTATACCAGCCATGGGCAAACTAAGGCCCGCGGGCCGGATTCGGCCCATTTGAAATGAATAAAACTATTGAAAAAAAAAAGACCGTACCCTTTTATGTAATGATGTTTACTTTGAATTTATATTAGTTCACACAAACACTCCATCTGTGCTTTTTTTCTGGCCCTCCCGTCCAGTTTAAGAACCCATTGTGGCCCTCGAGTCAAAAAGTTTGCCCACCCCTGATCTATACCCTTATTTGTCTTCCCAAAATTGGCAGGTATATCAAGTGTGAACAGAGTATTAAATGGTATATTAACTCTCTCTCTTCTCAAGCCACTGAATGGTCAAAAGGACCATTCAGCTAACAAGTATATTATTAGGACATAAGAAAAAAAGAAAAAAGAAAACTTAAAAAATTACCCTTAAAAAGTATTATTCCAATTCCCTCTTGATTATTAACCATCTTGTGTTAAATATTCAATCTTTCAACATCAAAATTGGATGGTTTAGACTCCAGTAGAAGAAATGACAGATGTACAATAGGGAGAAAGGTTAGTCATTGAGAACAGTGTGTAAGCTTGATGTGTAATGAAAAAAGTATGGAACTTCCAAATAAAAACTATTGATTAAACACACACACCTACTTTAACTCTTTCTGTAACTCTCCTAAAACAATAGGAAAGGGAATTTTAATGCATAAGCTTGCAAGTAAAAGAAAAAACAGAAAGTAAAACTTGGAGTGACTACTTAGCAAATGAGAGAAGACTGAATCCTCAGTGGAGAAAGCCAAAAAGCAACTGATTTCACTGCTGAATCACTATGACCCTCAAAAATGTTTCAGGATTTGGCAGCAGCATCAAGTACCATTTCTTAAGATGAATACCTGGTAGTGGAATTGCCAGGCCAAGTATAGGCATATCTTTAACTTCACTAGATAATCTCTATATATAAAAGCCTAAGCGACTGGCCGACGTTTGACCAGTAGCTATGACGTGCACTAACCATTGGGGGCAGACCTCAACACAGGAGCTGCTGAGCTGTGGTGACTTGGCAGCTGCAATTCTCAGGTGATGCACCAGAATCAGAGAGGAGGGAGCCGGATTCCAGGTTGCGTCACCCGAGAACCGCCCTCTCGCAATCCGGGATCCCTAAGGGGATGTTGTAGAGCTGGTTTCAGCCCCATCCCTGCAGGCCAGGCCAAGGGACCCCACCTGTGCACAAATCCGTGCACTGGGCCTCCAGTGTTACAATGATTAATCAAAGTGGTTTTACTAATAATAGTTTTGTTGGGCAATATCTCCTTTTTTCTTTCTTTTAAGACTGGTTCTTTTGTACTGTTGTATTATCAAGGAGGATATTGTAAGGTATTCTAATCACTATTTTCATGGAGCTTACATTCTAATCTTGCATTGTACTAGAGGCCCAATGCAAGAAATTCATGCAAGATTAGGCCTTCCTTCCCCTGGCTACCAGCACCAGCTTCCCTCTGGCACCTGGGACCCGGGGTTCCCTGGCAGCCCCGACTTCGTCCGGAAGGACGTCCGGTCTAATTAGCATATTACCCTTTTATTATTACAGATTTTTATTTCTGAGGTGTAGTATGTGGTTTCAGTTGTTTAATCAGACCAGCAGACAGAAAGTGGGTTGTAGTATATCAAACTATAACCACTTTTCTAAAGCTACATCAGATATAAAGGTATATTTTTAAAAGATAAAATACAGGCTTTAATATCCTCAGGATAGAAATTATATCAAATGAAATAATGTATGTGAGAACAGCTTACAAGCAGTGCTTTGAGTTAGACTTACCATTGAGAGACAGGTTACGGCAAAAAAAACATAGGAAATTAGTGCTTGAGTCTTTCATCCCTTCCCTGGGTTATTGCAACTTATTGCCAAATTCAGAAAAATTGAGTAACACTAAAAAGGTGAACATACACTGAAGATTGTCTTTGTTGTAGCTTTTTATGCTAGACTAAAGGAAAATTTTGGCCTCTGTCTCTGTTTATACTTGCTATAGTGCCAAGTTGTAATTCATTCAAAAGTGAATACCAGTTAAGCACTTGGAAATTCTCCTTTCTTGGTAATAAATTTATGCTGTGTTGCTCAGTGCATTAGAGTTAAAATGGACATTGTCCAGAGGCACCCCTTTTGCTTCTGCTTATTTATTTGGCTAGATATGTAACTAGTATACATATTGAGTAGAAAAAATAAACTAATAGTCTATTAGACTCTTTCAAAGTTGCTATGTTACAATGATCTTAGAAGACAAGTGTTTGATGTATTTGTTTCATAGAACACCTAAGACAATCTTTGAAGTCTTTGTAGCTTTACTGAAGGTGTGTAAATGTTCTTTAAATGTATTACCATTTTTAAAATATTCAAGTAGCACTTGTTCATTATAGAAAAAAAACAGTGCTAGATAAACAAAATTGAAATCATTCATAATCCTGTGGCTGTGAGATTACTAATGAGAACAGTTGTAAATGTATTCGTTCTACTCGCTTGGTCTTTTTGTAGGCAAACGAAGGTTTAATATTAAGTTGTGGAAGACCTTCACTGATTGTTTCAACTGTCTGCCTATAGCCGCCATTGTGGATGAGAAGATCTTCTGTTGTCATGGAGGTAGACTACTAAATTTACCTAATGGGTTTTTCTTATTCTTCTATTATTTAGAAAAGACCTATAATATTTAAGCAGTGCGTTTGTGAAAACTCAAGTGATTAAAACTGTTTAAATATGGCTAAAATCTCTTCTATTACCTAGAAATTTATGATACTTATACATAATGAAAATAAAAATTTAGTATTTATCTTTAAAGAATTTTACATAGGAGGATAACTGTAGTTTTGTTTTTAAAAATATCTTCCTTTTGGCCCTAACTGGTTTGGCTCAGCGGATAGAGCATCGGCCTACAGACTCAAGGGTCCCAGGTTCGATTCTGGTCAAGGGCACGTACTTGGGTTGCGGGCACATCCCCAGTGGGGAGTGTGCAGGAGGCAGCTGATCGGTGTTTCTCTCTCATCGGTGTTTCTCTCTCATCGATGTTTCTAACTCTCTATCCCTCTCCCTTCCACTCTGTAAAAAATCAATAAAAATATATTTTAAAAAATTATATCTTCCTTTTGCCTCATTTGTAATAGGAAGATGCCCCTACTATCTGTAAAAATAAGAGAATCGTTTTCCTGCCTCTATTAATGCCTTTTATCAGAATCCAAATAATTTAATATTCCCATATGCCAAGAGTTCTAGGCTTTATGTAATATGTCTGCTTTAGTCCTAAAAATAATTTTTGGTAGAATGTTATTCTGTATGACTTGTTTAAATAAGCTTGATTTTTGAAAGTTTATTTGAAAAACTAATATATTTCTAGCATTGGCTACATGCCATGAAAATGTATAGATATAGATATAGATATAGATATATAGAAAGAGATATATATGTATATACATACGGCACCAATATATGAGTTGGCTATCTTGAGGAATTTAAAAATCTATTGATAAAATGTATACTTTCAAAACAGATATTGAGTAATGAAAGAAATTTAATTATGTCAAAGTACTTATAGAGACAGTAATTATGAGAAGTCAGGGAAAGGAGAGAATTGTTGGGTAAATGTTTATGGAGACAGATTTTGGAGAGGTGGAAACATAAGACAATCTTTATGTTTAGTTCAAGAAATGAGTGAGGACTGGCCTGTCTAGAATGTCAAGTACATGTTGAGGAATGATGGATGGGATCAGATTATAGAGATTTGAATAATGAGCAAAGGAGTTTATTGAATGGTTTGATAGCCATATTGGGTTTTTATACAGGGAAGTAATTTAATGAAAAACTGTAAGAAAATTAGTTTTCTTTTAGAATGTGGTAAAAAATTAAGACAATGCTAAAAAGATAGATGGACTTTTCTAGGCCTGAGAAAATAAGTAATCTCTAATGGGACATAATTCACTGTATTAATTGAAACATTTTACAATAGATACTAAACATTTAAGAAATTGTAGCTCTTGCACATTAGCATAGCTAAGAATAGAAATGTAGCAAGCAGTATGGAGTATGAATATTTAGGTTCATTCTTTGTGATGATGCTTAGATTGTCTACCAAAGAAAAATACTGGCTGTTACCTATGTACTACTTGAAAGATTACAAAGTATTTTCATGTTTATCATTCTGTTCAACAATTATGCTTTTGTGAAGATAATGAGCATGTTGGAGTGGATTATAGGAAGGTCTAATGGGACAGAGTGGGGCACTTTAACTTAGAGGTATGTTTAAGAGTATGTGATAAGTGGCAAAATGGTTGGAAAGATTGGAATTGAGTATGTTCCTATGAAGGACAGGGAATGGTTGTAAAGAAGGAAGAGTCATAGGATTTCTTTCCTTGGGAAATTTTTTGAAATGAAAGGTAACTTCATGCCCTGGTAGAGAAAGTGGAGAAGCTAATTATAATGTTCTGTTGTATCAAAATGGGATTCTATTTAATAAAATATTAAAAGGAACACTTTAAATGTCTTTAATTTCACATAGTGAATCTATTTAATTAAATATTTTTTTGTTTGGGTGAAATTATTTTAGATGTCAGTACTATTGACTCATGTTTTTATTTATAGGACTGTCACCAGACCTGCAATCTATGGAGCAGATTCGGAGAATTATGAGACCCACTGATGTTCCTGATACAGGTTATGTATAGAGACGTTTGCTTAATCGTTTTATGTAAAATACTAGAAGGGCCCTGTGCCCAAATTCGTGCACCAGTGGGGTCCTTCGGCCTGGCTTGCGGGGATCGGGCTGAAACTGGCTCTCTGACATCCCCTGAGGGGTCCTGGATTGCGAGAGGGAGCTGGCCAGGCCGAGGGATCCCACCAGTGCATGATAGGGGCTAGGGAGACGCGGGAAGTTGGCCAGCCAGGGAGGGACCACAGGAGGGCTCCAGGGTGTGTTTGGCCAGTCTCACTCAGTCCCAATTGGCTGGACCCCAGCAGCAAGCTAACCTACCGGTCAGAGCATCTGCCCCCTGATGGTCAGTGCACATCATAGCGAGCAGTTGAGTGCCCTTAGCATATCATTAGCATATTATGCTTTGATTGGTTGAACAGACAACTGGGCACTTAGCATATTAGGCTTTTATTATATAGGAATTGGCATATTTGAATTATATTTAGTGGAAGAATTGGTTTATGTAATAAGTAATAGAACCCTACCAAATATTGATTTAAAAGCTCTAGTGTGTTGTTGGCTCAGGGATAAGTAAAATTGATCAGTGGAATAGAGCGTGGCACCCAGAAATAGACTGTGTAGGTAGCTCTGTAAGGAAAGGATGAACTATTTAGGAAATGCTGTGTGTTACTTGGTTATCAATATGGAGAAACCCCATACAAAAGATGAACAGCCTTTTCCATATATTGTGTGTATTCTTAGAGTGAGCCATACACATATATCCTCTAGATGGAAAAGGTGGAAAGTACTACCTTAAGAAACCAGGGATGATTATATTTGTAAGGGGCTTTAATAAAGAATGGCTAAGTTTGAAAAACTGGGATACCAGGGGCAAGAAATTGTTACTGTTTATTAAAGGGTAAGGTAAAGGGACAGGAGAAGAAAGGTGATAAGGTATACTTTATAAACTTTGTTTTGCTTTATTCATTGCTGTTTTTACTCTTTAAAGGTTTGCTCTGTGATTTGCTATGGTCTGACCCAGATAAGGATGTGCAAGGCTGGGGAGAAAATGATCGTGGTGTTTCCTTCACTTTTGGAGCTGATGTAGTCAGTAAATTTCTAAATCGTCATGATTTAGACTTGATTTGTCGAGCTCATCAGGTATGAGATATAAAACTTTTGTATATTTTAATATTTATTAACTTCACACAAGTCTACTTTTATTTTTGAGGAAACTGAGAGGTGAAGCCTGTCCCTTGTATTCACAATTAACAGTCTAATGATTTGTTAACCCTTTCTCACACTTTAAAAGGAAATGTTTCAAAATAATATATTTTTGCAGTTATTCTACAATAAATTTTTCAGTGTTTGAAACTTTCTAGAAAGATTTGATCCCATTTTAATACGATATTTACTTATTATAGATAATAACCAAATGAATTGTGGGGATTTTGATAAGAGCCAACCACGCTGTAAAAAGACATTTTTGAGAAAGTTGAGGAAATTTGATTACAGATGGGGTATTAGAAATCCAGTAATAGTTGTTAATTGCTTTAGCTGTGATGACATGTCATTGTTATATAAGAAGGATGTCCCATATTAGAAATGTTGCTTTAAAACACATCAGCAGAGCCTGGCCAGTGTGGCTCTGTGGTTGAGCATCGACCTATGAACCAGGCAGTCACAGTTCAATTCCGGTCAGGGCACATGCCCAGGTTGTGGGCTCGATCCCCAATGTGGGGCGTGCAGGAGGCAGCTGATCAGTGATTGTCTCTCATCATTGATGTTTCTGTCTTTCCCACTTCCTTCCTCTCTGAAATTAATCAAAATACATTTTTTTAAAAAAACAAAACACAGGAAAAAAGGGCTAAATGAAAAAAATGTAGCAAAATGCTGATAATTATTAAATCAGTGGTTAGTAAATGGGAATTACTAACTTTTGTACATATTTGAATTTTCATTATAAAATGAATATACAATTTAGGTTTGTTTGTTTGTTTACTTTTTTTTATGTCCTTTACCACTAAATTGTACACTTTTTAAGGAGGAGATTGTGACTTGTTGATCTTTCAATATTCACTGCCTTATAAACTTACCTATTATGCCATGCTTTTAGTATTTGTTGAATAAAGGAATTAATTAAAAGCTTATTTTAACAATATATAACAATTTTAAGTTAACAAAGCTTCATGTTTTCTAAAACATAACTAATATGAAATACATTCAGAAGCATTTTTTATTTTATTTTTTTGATATATTTTTATTGATTTCAGAGAGGAAGGGTGAGGGAAAAGAGAGAGAGAAACATTAATGATGAGAGAGAATCATTGATCGGCTGCCTCCTGCACACTCCCTACTGGGGGTAAAGCCCACAACCTGGGCATGTGCCCTTGACTGGAATCGAACCCAGGACCCTGCAGGCCGATCCTGCAGGCTGATGTATCCACTGAGCCAAACCAGCTAGGGCCAGAAAACCTTTTTGGACTACTTTTCTTTTTTAATGTATTTTATTGATTTTTTACAGAGAGGAAGGGAGAGGGATAGAGAGTTAGAAACATCGATGGGAGAGAAACATCGATCAGCCGCCTCCTGCACATCTCCCACTGGGGATGTGCCCGCAACCCAGGTACATGCCCTTGACCGGAATTGAACCTGGGACCCCTCAGTCCGCAGGCCAACGCTCTATCCACTGAGCCAAACCGGTTTCGGCTGGACTACTTTTTTGAAAGTACTAAAAGTATTTGAAATTGGTAAATATAATGTTTTTTAAAGATTCCTTGTTATTTTTTGTTAAAGCAAAATTTATTAAGTTTATGCTGTCCCACAATACCTCCCTTTTCTTTAGGGCTTTACACCCATGACACATGACTACTTCTACCTCTTTGTGATTCTACATGATAAACACAGGTGACTGGCTTTTCATTTAAGCCTTCCATTAGATAAGAGGGCAGAGTTGCTAAATTTTCTTATAAAATACCCACTATACTCTTTTTTTTTTTCAGCTGTAGAGCTCCATTCACTGGTCTTTTTTTTTTTAAAAAAGTGATGATTTTAAAAGTACGTTACTGGAATACCTTAGTTTGTGTGGTCATTTTTCCAGACGCCTCCAAAATCCTGTTGTGCTTATTTTCAAAAATATTTGTTTTGTTTTGAGCAACAAATTATGCTCAGAGACCAAGATTATCTTTGTCAGTGATTTAACAGGTTCGTTCACTTCAGTAATTAGAATAATTTCACAAGCCAATACTATGAATCAGTGGTTCTCAACCTTCTGGCCCTTTAAATACAGTTCGTCATGTTGTGACCCAACCATAAAATTATTTTTGTTGTTACTTCATAACTGTAATGTTGCTACTGTTATGAATCGTAATGTAAATATCTGATATGCAGGATGGTCTTAGGCGACCACTATGAAAGGGTCGTTTGTCCGCCAAAGGGGTCGCGACCCACAGGTTGAGAACTGCTGCTATAAATGATTATGTCTCTTAATAAGCCAATAAAGAAATAACATATTTGCTATGGCCGTTGTGGTTCAGTTGGTTGGGCGTTGTCCTTCGCACTGAAAGGTTGCCAATTTGATTTCCAGTCAGGCACATACGTGCCCAGTATTGTGGCTTAATCCTCAGTAGGGGGACATGCAGGAAGGAGGCAGTGATGTTTTGCTTTCACATCAATGTCTCTCTCTTACTCAATATTCTCTCTCTCCCTCTCTCTGTCTCTCTAAACAGTTTTGAAAAAAATCTAAAAAAAGAAAGAACATATTCCAAAGCAATAATCACACAACCTGTTGTATCAGGCAAGGGGAAAGAAAGTAATAAAGTTCTAATTGAACTGAAGTGTACCCTTATAGGACTTGGTTGGTACTCAGGCTTAGGAGAGATGGTTTAGCCAAGGAGAACTGACAAGTAAAAGTCCCTTGTTACTAGAGCATGTTGCTAGGCAACGATGGAGCCAGGGTTGACAGGTAAGATGATCTCCTTTGTGGAGGCTGCTGCACAGCTTTCTCCCTGCAGATAAGCTTCTATTAGGGGAGGAGCTAATGCCTTTAAGAGAGTTATTTAGGTCAGCAGAGTCTCCAGGAACTCTCACATGGTCTTCACAAACTATGGGTATTTATAGTTTAAATGTTCCCTTGACATAGTTGCTTCTTTACATGTTTTTAAAATTATTTTTTGTTGTTAATCTTCACTGAGGATATATTTTTCCATTGTTTTTTTTGTTTTTGTTTTTGTTTTTTAGGAAGAGTGGAAGGGAGCGGGAGAGTCAGAGAGAGAGAAACATGGATATGAGAGAGAACATCAGTTGGTTGCTCCTGTGTGCGCCCTCACAGATTGCATGCTTGGGGCTCAAGCCTGCAGTCGAGATACATGCCCTTGACTGGAATCAAACCTGTGACCCTTCAGTCTGAAGGCCCTTGCCTCTCGCCACTGAGCCAGACTGGTCAGGGCAAATGTTTTTCTGCTAAGCCCCCAGCAGCGTCCCATAGCAGCTGAGTGCTTACCAATGACAGCACGTGAGATCATGGCATCCTGATACAGCTTACCTCACTCTGACATCAAAGCAACTTCACTGCCCTAGCTGGTTTGGCTCAGTGTATAGAGCATCAGCTAGTGGACTGAAGGGTCCCAGGTTCGATTCCAGCCAAGGGCACATACCTGGGTTGCAGGTTCGATCCCCAGTAGTGGGCATACAGCAGGCAGCCAATAAATGATTCTCTCTTATCATTGATGTTTCTCTCTCTCCCGCTCCCTCCCTCTCTGAAGTCAATAAATATGTTAAAAAACAAACAAAACAACTTTGCTCTTACAAAATTCATTTTTGTCATAAACAGGTGGATTTGAAATCATATCAAACCAATACACAACACATTATCTCTAATATTAAGAGACTTGTGATGAGGAATAACACAAACTCTAAATATTTTCTGTAGGAACAAACCTGTTCTTTCAGTAAATATGGAATTGAATGAACAAGTGAACAAGGAAACTAAGAACTAAAAGGATGTACTGAGTGCCAAGTACCTTGCTGAGCCTGTAGTAGAAAAGGTGGCCAGGGTCTTAACAGAAAAGGTTAATACCTAAATTCTACCATGAGATAATTACATCATGAGCATGTACCTGATACTAAGTAATTATTTTAAAACATATACCGTATTTGCCGGCGTATAAGACGACTGGGCGTATAAGACGACCCCCTAACATTTCCACTCAAAATACAGAGTTTGTTATATACTCGCCGTATAAGACTACCCCCTCTTCCACACACCAAATAAAAGGTAAAACAATATCAGATTTGATTTTAACATTTTAATTTATATTCAAATGCTTATGACATGCAGGAAAACTGTCACAAGGCTGTATGTAATCAAACATATACATAAAACAGTGCAAGTTTATTACCGGTAAACATACCGGTAATTCACTAAAGAAAACACACTCTATAGAATGGTACGGTAGATGCTTCTCAGGAACACAGGCAAGCAGCCCACAACCTAGAGGGACTGTCAATGATAGAAGAAAGAT
>NW_006293779.1:4006463-4014161 GCF_000327345.1 Myotis davidii | reverse complement strand
GCCTTCTTTAAAATTCAATGCATATGTAAAGAAATATACGGTAACCCGAATTTACCACACTCGCAAAATCGCACACAGCCAACCATACACCCAGTATGGTATCGCGATTCGTGATTTTGCGCTATCATACTGGGTGTATGGTCGGCTGTGTGCGATTTTGCGAGTGTGGTAAAATCGCATAACAGCAAAATCGCATAACAGCCGAGCATACACCCAGCAGCGCTGCTGATGCCTGAACGGTATGTGGAATGAAGTGGGCGGGCATCGGGAGGCCACTATGGCACGGGGCAAGCACTATGGGCAGTCTATCTGAAGTGTACGTGGCGTATAAGACGACCCCCCACTTGGAGGCATATTTTTCAGGGCCAAAAAATTGTCTTATACGCCGGCAAATACGGTATTATTTTGGAGGTGCTTTCTTATCTTAGCAAGCATTGTAGGATAAGTGTTACTTAATTAAGGGTACCTAAAAGACTTCTAACAGTATTCTTGCCCAATATAAATAAATATTAAGTGTTTAGGTATCATTACCTACCTCTCAAATTGTAGAGCTGAGAAACAAATTAATTCGCTCAGGAATTGACAATAAATTCAAAAAATCATGTTAAATTATTAATGAAAATTTTAACCTATAACAAGCTAATTTTTTAGGAGTATGATCTGTGTAAATTTATTTAGTAGAGCATTATGTGTAGCTACATAATACTAACATAAAATTTAAAAGTGGAGCAAGAAAAACCTTGTGATAATCTGTTTTTCCTTGTCTAGATATTGTTCACTGAATTAAGGATTCTGTAGTTGGATTATAGTGCCATCATCTAAGAAGTGCTTAGGGTCTTAGCTCCCTGCAGACACTACATATTAGCATATGGAGAGCCCTGGAAATGGCATGATTTCTAAACTTCTTAATAGTCATAAATTTATTATGATTTCATGTAAGCTAAATCTTTACCATAATAGAAAAAGCAAACTAATTTAAATACTCTAAGGCAGTTTAAGAATAAAAATCAAGCTTTCAAAACAAACAGGGTTTGCTTTCTTTTAGGTCTTTGTTACATTAATCTCAGTGAGTTTAGATGGTTGAGAATTACATGTTTTTTTCTTTGACAGGTGGTGGAAGATGGATATGAATTTTTTGCTAAACGACAATTGGTGACCCTATTTTCAGCCCCAAATTACTGTGGTGAATTTGATAATGCTGGTGGAATGATGAGTGTGGATGAAACTTTGATGTGTTCATTTCAGGTATAATATAGATTTATAACAACTAATTTATAACAGCTGGAAATATAATTAATAAAAATATTGTCAGAAGAAATGTTCTTTTAGACTGGTGTACTTTTCTTGAGCCAGTGTAGAAAATCGGTTTTATTAAAAAGTGAATCTCAGCATAGGCTCAGTAGCGATTTCTGTTTTTATTCACAAAGGTTTTGGCCTTTTGGTATATATCAGATATTAGAGTTTTAGGGAACCTAAGTTATATTAGTCCTTTTTTTCCCAAGAAAGTTTAATTAGAAAGTTACAGAGATAATAGAGGTGAGCCAGCTGGGCTAGATAGGCTCAGGAAACAATAGAAGCCAAAGAAGGGCTTATGGAGCTTAGGGGAGAGAAAGGTAAAGGTAATGTGCCTGGGGCGGGGAAGCTGAGGGAAGGGAAAAGCACAGGCGAGTGCAGGGTCCTTAGTATTGAGGGTTTTAAAGGCTCGGAGTTTATAAACTCAGATGAAAATAACATAGAATATTTACCTAAGAAAAAGCTTTCCAGATAATCTTAAAGTACCCATTTATAAATATAGAAACATTTATAGTTTAAAAGTGATGAACTTTAACATGCTACTTAAAATCATTCTTGTTCATAGACCAAAACAACTTTGATACTTTGTTTTTGCAAAGGTTATTTTATATCCCTGAACATACATACACTTTTTAAATGTAGACCATCCCTCTTTCTTTTTATATTACACTGTGTAATTTACACTTAGTATAATTAAGTATAAATGTTTGGCTTATCACTTATAATTTAAGGGTAGTAACCAGGCCATATCCTTCAACAGTCACCATAGTGGAGTTGAAGTAATATATTATTTTTCAGTGAGGCACTGTGATGCTCTGAATAGTTCTAAGAAATATTTCATAAGCCTTTTGTATGCATTTTTTGTATAAATATTGAAATTTTCTATTTATAATGAGCTTAAAGCTCTATTTACATCCACCAGAATGAATACAATTTTAATAAGACAGTAACAAGTATTGGTGAGGATGTAGAGAAATTGGAACTTTCATACATCTATAGTAAAAATGTACATTGATAGTGAAAATGTAAAATGGTGTAGTAAACACACAGTTTCTGTATGACCCAGCAATTCTAAACCTAGATGTACACCCAAAAGAATTAAAAATAGGTACTCAATTACATGCATATGCATATACATAGGAACACTATAGTAGCCAAAAGGTTGAAAATGACCCAAATGTCAATCAGCTACAGAGTGAATAAACAAAATGGCGTATTGTTTGATAATTAAAGGTAATGAAATACTGATATATGCTGTAACATAAATAAATCTTAAAAACAAGCCAATCACAAAATACCACATATTGTCAGGTTCCATTTATATGAAAGAGCCAGAAAAGACAAATCAATAGAGAAAGTCAACTAGTGGTTGCTTAGAGTTAAAGGGGGGAGGAGGAGTAGGGGAGTGAAAAAGGAATGGGAACAAGGTTTCTTTTGGAGTGACAAAATTAGATTATAGCCGTTACTCTACAACTCTGTAAATACATATAGTAAAAAGCATTGACTTGTATATTTTAAATGGGTGAACTTTATGATATGTAGTACAGGCAGTCCTCGTGTTACGTCGGACTTGACATATATCGTTTCGTGGTTACGTTGCCATCTCCCATTTATTAAAAAAAAAAAGTTCCGTCATTTCGATGTATGTACATATGTGCTTCATGTTTTTTATTATTTACTGTACCACAAGTAAAGGTCAGGAATTGTTATCTTCCTTTTAAATTTGTTTTACTGTTTCACTTCATTACTGCTGTGTATGTGCTCCACGTGAATGACGTAGTTGCTTTATGTAGGTGGGTTCCAACTTAACAGCGAAAATCGCTTTATGTTGCGCTGTTTGAACGGAATCTCCAATGTAACCCAAGGACCTACTGTATACAAAAACAAAGCTGGTTTGTTTTAGGATGTTTTATTTTTAGAATTTTTATGAGTTTATTTGAGCCAAACTGATGGGATATGCTGAGGAGCAAGATCTCAAATCCCTCCTCAAAGCCGTTTTTTAAATGAAAAGATCTGTTTACACATAAAAAAAATTAAGGTGTAAAGAGTTTGTGACTAGTTACCCTCTAAATAGTGGCAGAATTATGGTGAGAACCTAGGTCTTTTTGACTCTTAAAGCCAGAGTATTTTCCTCACCACAGAGATAAACCAATTTGAAAAATTTTTTTTGCTTAAATCCAAGGAATGGTAGTTGCTAGGTCTCGTGTACTCATGCTTTTGTTAGTAAATTATCGATGGAATGACATAATTGCACTATTCAGATGTTTGCAAACTCTTTAAAATGTGAGAAATATTTGTGGAAATTTGCTGTTTTTCTACATTTTTATTGCACTTTACAATTTCTGCCATTTATTGAAGAAAAAATACCCACTGTTGTAACAGTAACTTTCTTAAACTTATTGCACTTGAAAGAATAACATTGTTAATAAATTGTTTACTTTAAGATATTGAAACCATCTGAAAAGAAAGCTAAGTACCAGTATGGTGGACTGAATTCAGGACGTCCGGTCACTCCACCACGAACAGCTAATCCACCGAAGAAAAGGTGAAGAAAGGAACTGTGTAAAGAAACCATCAGATTTGTTAAGGACATACTTCATAATATATAAGTGTGCACTGTAAAACCATCCAGCCATTTGACACCCTTTATGATGTCACACCTTTAACTTAAGGAGACGGGTAAAGGATCTTAAATTTTTTTCTAATAGAAAGATGTGCTACACTGTATTGTAATAAGTATACTCTGTTATAATATTCAACCAAGTTAAAACCAAATTCAAAATTACCCATTAAAGTTACATCTTCACTTATCACAGTTTTTAAAGTTGAAAAGCATCCCAATTAAACTAGATGTGATCGTTAAATCAGATGAAAGCATGATGATCCATCTGTGTAATGTGATTTTAGTGTTGCTTGGTTGTTTGATTATTTGGGGCTTGTTTTGTTTTGTTTGTTTGTTTTTGCTAGAATAATGGCAAATATTTTAAATTTTTTCCCCTAAACATTTTTAAAAATGAAATGTGGGACGAGCTCTAAAGACATTCACCAACTATTATTTTCTCTTGCTTATTTACTTATGTACCTGTTTAATCTTACTAAGAAAACTTATGCTTCATTGCTGTGAAAAGGAATTTTAGAGGTTGATATTTTAAAAGTATGCAAACTGTCCAATCCAGTGATTTAATCAACAGTTTGGGCAAACTTTACAGCTGATAGTGAATATTTTGCTTCATACAGAAATTGCCACAGATAAGGATTTGTGCACTCTAATTTTTAACTGATTGATGCTGTATTGTGCAGTAGCATTTCATTTAACTTTAAGATAAAGTTCATAGTATTACCCACCTAGTTGGTAATGTGATTATGTGGTACCTTTGTTTTAGGTTTTAATTTGCACGAAACACCTTTTGGCATGCTTAACTTTCTGGAAACACTCTCACCTGCATCGATTTTGTTTTTTGGGTTTTTGTTGTCGTTTTTTTGTGTGTTTAGATCCATAAAACATGGGAATCCTTTTTTGACAAGCCTTGGAAAGCTGACACTATCTCTCCCTTTCTCTGTACGAAGGACATATTTAAATGAATGCTGGTCAGTGGGACATTCTGTCAACTATGGGTATTGGGTGCTTAACAGTCTATTAATGCCATGTGAATGTTGTATACGATTGTAAGGCTTATGTCACTAAAGATTTTTATTCTGATTTTTCATGATCAAAGTCCATATGATATTGTATAGACATGCTTTGTAGTGAACTATAGTAGCAATAATTTCTGTACATGATCAAGGGTTTTTTGCAGCATTTCTTTTCCTCTTCTCTCTTTCTCTTTTTAAGGGTTAGCATTAACAAATGGCAAGACTAGAAAAGTGAACATAAAGATTTTATAAGGAGAACTTAGAGGACACAGATTTGTGATTTTTGGGTGCGATACTTTTGATGTGATTCTAAAAGCTTTTATTGAGCATTGTCAAATTTGTAAGTTCATAGGGATGGACATCATATTTATAATGCCCTTTTATGTGTGCTACCGTAGATGTGAAATTCTTGACCTTAATATTGTCTTTAAAAACGTTAAATTGAGAATTCTGTTAA
Organism: Myotis davidii; assembly: GCF_000327345.1. Classification (NCBI taxonomy): domain Eukaryota; kingdom Metazoa; phylum Chordata; class Mammalia; order Chiroptera; family Vespertilionidae; genus Myotis; species Myotis davidii. The sequence goes on along the minus strand of NW_006293779.1, from coordinate 4,008,778 downwards.
CTTACGTTTTATGAATTGGTGTATTGTATTACTGCAAGAGATTTGATTTTCAACTCAGTGCAACGTTCTTTCAAATGCATATGTCTTTTTTTCTAATTCCATTTTGTTTTAAAGCACATTTTAAATGTAGTTTTCTCATTTAGTAAAATTGTCTAACTGATATAAAGCCTGACTGGTTATTTTATTTCCTTTTTCCCTTTACAATGAGACATCTTACCTAATAATAGACAAACATGTAAATTAACTGTCCCTCTGCTACGCTCACCAGCCAATCAGGAGAGTATGCAAATTAACCCAACGAAGATGGAAGTTAATTTGCATACGTAGGGGCGAAGCAGCAGAGCAAGACTGAAGGCTCCCTCTGGAGCCAGGAAGACTGAAAGCTCCGGCCGGAGCGAAGGCCTGGGTCCCGGGTGCTGGAGGAAAACCAGTGCCGGCAGACGGGGGACGGGAAGACCTATTGCACGAATCTCTTTGTGCAACGGGCCTCTAGTTTAGATATATTTTATTCAATTAAGATTTCATGGTCTTTGACATACATTGAATTGGTCCTGCTCTGAAGGTGTTCATGTACTGCATGTGATGTATTAGATTAGGTCACACAAGCTTTTATCTAACGTGATTCAAATATCTACCTCATTGGAGTGTACATTGAGCAATTTCTAATAGAATTTTAGATGCACTCTTAATAGTCATAGTGAAGTGGGTCTAGAAAATAAGCCTTTCATAGGAAACGGCAGTCTTTTATTAATGTCAGTATTAATCAAAATAGCTAATTTAGATCCTCCTTAGTGGAGTTTTGTAATAATTTTCCAGGTCAACTGTGATTATGGAAAAATAGTCACTAAGCAAATTAATAGCGGTCACTAAATTTTAAAGAATGGAAACTTAACCTGTTTAAATATTATTCAAGCAGCCTTAAAATCACTTTAACATCATATACATAATTTGGTTATTACAGATACTAAGTAACACTGCTACTTAAAATAAGACATCATTTCTTAGGAGAAAAATAACATGTAGTTCTAGTGTCACTAATTTATAGTGTCCTTCCTGTTTTTTTTAAATGTTTCTAGAGAGAGGGAGACAGAGACCGTGATCAGCTGCCTCTTGCACCCCCTCCCGGGGATCACGCCGCATCCAGACGTGTGCCCCCGAACCGAACCCAGACTTGTTGGCACGCGGGAGGATGCTCGGCCCACGGTCCGGGCCAGGGTCACATTGCTTTTTCACATATTTATGCTGAAAACGTGTTTAGGGAAGGAAGGTGTCAGGCTTCCTCTGCTCTTGCTCCCTGACCCAGTCCACTCCTCTGTGGGTCTCCCCGACATCACGGTGGCGCTCACCGGGGCAGGGCCGTCTCCCTTTTGCTCAGAGATTTCCCTGAAGAGCTCAAATCGGTTAAGGGGGTTTTGAAGTGGCAGCGTGCCTTGTAACATCAACAATAGTTAAATAAGACAGACTAACCCATATGAGTCCCACCTAAAGTTTTATCACTGCTCCTCATAATGTTTACTCAACGAGTGCCATTTAGATACAGGGTAACCATTTCCAGTTCAACGCGGTGCCCCACCTCCGGAGTGTCATCAGCAGGGAAACTCAGAGACCAGGAGCCGTGGGGTGGGGTGGGGTGGGATGGGAGCCGTGACCATTAGGGGAAGGGAAGTCACAGAAAACAGCACAAAGCTGTGCCAAGTCCTGCTGTATTCCGTCAACAGTAAGCACCAACCACCTCCTAGGCACCTGACCAAGGGCTAAGATGAGGCCAAAAAGAAAAGGCTCCTGTAGGAGAATTTACAGCTGAGAACAGACTTAACAGAAAGGACAGCATCAGCCCTCCTCTCGGAGCCCAGGTATTCACCTCTTACTCCTTTAGTTTAAGTGGTTCTCAACCTTCTGGCCCTTTAACTACAGTTCCTCATGTTGTGACCCAACCATAACATTATTTTCGTTGCTACTTCATAACTGTCATGTTGCTACTGTTTTGAATCATAATGTAAGCATCTGATATGCAGGATGGTCTTAGGTGACCCCTGGGAAAGGGTCGTTGGACCGCCAAAGGGGTCGCGACCCACAGGTTGAGAACCGCTGGAGGGGTCTGTCCTTAAAACTACTTGAACATAGCAAGGCCTCTCCATCTCCCCGAGGAAGACGAATGGCTGTTGATAAAGCCTCACTTGGGTGAGTGCCCGAGAGGAAAGCTCGCCTTAAACCCTGGGCCTGAGGACTCCTGGGAGGGTCGTGGCGTTTGGCTTGGTCCCGTGCTTAACGGCAGAAGGTCCGCTGCCAGCCGTGAGCAGGCGCGGGGGGGGGGG
>NW_006293779.1:4005331-4006380 GCF_000327345.1 Myotis davidii | reverse complement strand
GTTCTCGAGGGTCCGGCGGCGGCGGAGCGCCCGGCGAGCAACCGTCTGAGGCCGGAGCGTCTGCGAGAGTGAGCGCCGCTCGGCCTGTCACCAGCCCCAGGTTTTCGCAGGTACCTTGGTCCCGGGCCTCGCCGGTGACTCCAGTTTCGTTGTGCCTGGTCCCTCCATCCCCTCACACCCACCGTGTTCGAGGTGGGGCGACGCCCCTGCCCCTTCCTCACACGCTTCCCGGGAGGCCCTGAGGTGGCCTCGCCGCGACGAGGGCACTGTGCCTTCCAGCACCAGCAGCCTGGGCTGGGAGCCGGGCGGGGCGGTCGGCCGGGCGGCTCGCGGTTCTGGGGCCGGGAAGGCGGCGGGGCGCTAGCAGTGCTCGTAAGAAGCGGGGCCGAGCGGGGCCGGGCGCCCTCGGTGGTCAGGGTGGGAGTTTCGCGGCCTCGCGGTCTCGCAGGTGGGCCGGCCGCCGCCCGCGTTCTCCGGAGGGCGAGGGTCGCGGCACCTAGAGGGGCCCTGCGTCGTTGGCGTCCCCCATCCCCCCACTTAGCTCCTCCCGGGGCGTCTGCGCCGAGTCTGGAGACGTGACCCCTGAGTGTCGGACATTTCCGGGCCGCTCGAGGCCCGTTAACCAGGTTCAGCTGGAAAGCAAGGGGTGGGGAGCGGGATGGCGGAGCCTGATAAACCCGTGTCGGAATCGAGACCCTCACGACCGGCCTAAGCGCGCGTGGAAACACTGCACTCTTGTTCCCAGTGGATGGTTTTTCCATTTAAAGTGTACTTCTGGTTGAGGTGGGATGTGGCTACCTGTCACTTTCTGTGAAAAGGATACAGTAACGGTGCCGCTCTGTGCTGAGGTGTCGGTGTCAGCGCCCTCAGGCGTCACCCGCCCACGGGTCCCTCGTCGACCCGACAAAATACGCATCACTAACCATGCTTCATGGGAGGGGCCTTTTTAAAAAGTACATTTTTATTGACTTCAGAGACGAAGGGAGAGGGAGAAACATCCATGGTGAGAGAACCTGCGACCGGCTGCCTCCCGCCCGGGGGCCCCGCCC
>NW_006293779.1:3994250-4005126 GCF_000327345.1 Myotis davidii | reverse complement strand
ATGAATAGTTACCTGCACCGGGTTCCGAAGCGCGCGCACGGTGTCTGCGCTCGCCGCCCTCAGCGAGGGGCCCGCCCGGAGGCCGGACAGCCCAGGGCTGCGTCCCGGTCCGCGCCCACCTTCTCCGCCTCCTCTCCCAGCGCTGCCCGTCTGCCTGCCCGGCGCACGAGTCCCGTCTCTTTTTTTAATTTTTTTTTTCCCTTCCTTGGGGTTATTGCCAGGGTTTGGGGTGGGGGGGAGGGAGGAGGGGGGCGGGAGGCGCGTTCCCGCTGCTGCTCCTCGTCGCTCGGTCAGTTCCGTTCGGTTTCCGTGGTTCGTGCCCCTGGATTCCCATGGGCTGAATTTCTGGCCGGATTCGGACTTGCTGAGACAGCTGTGCCGTATAATCTTACTAACACTGTAGCATCTGGGCCAAAAGTGCTCTGTCACCGTTAGATGGTAAGTTAACTTTGGGAAAAAAAGTTTAAACATGAAAATTGTGGAGATTTTCTAAATTCGCTGTGTCTCTCAGTAATTAGATTCTGTGGTTATAATAGAGAAGAATGCTATAGCAATTTCAAAAAAATTTTTTATATTTTTATTTTTTGATCTTTAGAGAGAGAGAGAAAGGGGGAGAGGGGAAGAGGGAAACGGGTTTATTCCACTGATGGATGCGTTCCTTGGCTGCTGCTTGCATGTGCGCTGACTGGGGGTTGGACCCCAACCCTGGCCGGCCGGGAGGGTGCGCTCACCAACTGATAAAGATTACTTTTTAAGAGTTACTTTATTTTAGAGAAAAATATGGTAAGCCCATCTTTCTTCCCTACAGCAATGGCTTACTTAACCACTAAGTCATAATTCACTCACACGGCAAATGCTAGAATTAAATTTTACAAAGTGTAGTCTTGCAGCCGGGTTTATGTTTTCCTGGCAAGGTGACAGTACGCAATATTGGACTGCTTATTATGTTTCAAGTGTTTGCACATGATTTCATTTAATCTTTAGAACAATTCTGTAGTGGTTAAAGAATACGGGGCTTTGTGTCAGACAGTGTTGGACTCAAGTCTGAGCTTTGTCACTCACTCATTATATGACCATGGGCAAATTCCTTAACTTCTCTAAGCCTCAAACTTCTAATCTAGAAAATAAGGATAAAACAACACTCACCTTATAGAGATGTTCTGAGAATTAAATGAGATAATGCATGCAAAACCTTTGGCACAGTGTGAAGTGCTCAGTTAAGGCTACAGTTCGGCTCACCTGCCTGTCCTGAATCTCCAATGGGTATTGTTTTCCTAGAGGCCCTTGGACCTCCAAACTACTGCTTCTGTTGTTTGACCCCTCTGTATAGTACCTGCAGAGAGAAGAAATTATTTAGATGCCTATAAATTAGCTGTTGTCTGGATACCACCTTCACCAAAAAATATCTCAGATACTCTGTCCAAGTATGAATTCTGGTGTGATTTTCTTCATGTTGGTGGAGTCCATGTAAAAACTTGTTAAAGGATTTTGCCTTATGAGCATAGTTTCTCCTTCCTTATCTCTTGTCCTTTCCAGGAATGGCCCATATTTTTGTCTTTTATTCTTTTCCTCTTGCATGCTTATTAGAACCTCATTCTTTTGGCATATCTAAATGAAGAACAAAATTACAACTACCTCAAGGTGGAATTTGACCAAGAATATAGCACTGATAGCTTCTGTCCTTAGCGCTTTCTTCATAACTTTACTGCCAATATTTGTGTATTAATCTCAATATCTCTTTGGGGAACTTCAGCCATTTTTTGTCTATTTTCTCAAATTTTATAGGATTCAGTGGCTTAGTGTAAAGCTGTGAGCCTGATATTTATCTTTTTTATGAAAGAAAATTGCATTTTATTGCATGATATATCCATGGTTGTTTTAATATAACAAAACTAATATAACTTACTTAACATTGAGTAAATCTTACCTCCTGGGAGATATACCACTGTTATTCTATATTCTGGTACATTCCACACCTGAGCCTAGCCTCTATACTCCAATTTGAGAAGCCTATTCAGTTTTTTTTTTTAATCTAGATTGTAAGGGGGAGGGAGTACAGATGAGGCCCCAACTGTCTCCCAGATGAGGTGGGTAGAAGGGAGAAGAAAGATCTTACATAAGTCCCATGGCTTAATTTATCACCCATTTCATCTTCAGTTTGGTTGGACCTAGGAAGAAAGATGAGCAGTGTTTCTCAACCTTCCTAATGCCGTGACCATTTAATACAGTTCCTCATGTTGTGGTGATCCCCAACCATAAAATTATTTTCGTTGCTACTTCATAACTGTAATTTTGCTACTGTTGTGAATCGTAATGGAAATATCTGATATGCAGGATGTATTTTCATTGTTATAAATTGAACATAATTAACGCATGTGATGAATCACAAAAACAATATGTAATTATATATGTGTTTTCCGATGGTCTTAGGCGACCCCTGTGAAAGGGTCGTTCGACCCCCAAAGGAAAAGGAAAGAGAAACAATTATAGAATCAATTTAATATAATTTCCTCTGACTAGTTCTTCATAATCTAACCCTATACTGTCTAATATGGTAGCCACTAGCCACTTGTGGCTATAGAGCAACTTGAAATGTGATGAATGCAACTGAAGAATTGATTTTCCTTTTATTTCATTTTAAATTAAGTACTGAATGAGTGTGAAATATGCTTTTCCTTGCAGATTACTTGATTGTATTGGTAGGACTACATTTCACTTTAACTGTTGGAAATTTAACATCCAAATCGAGATATACTGTAAGTGTAAATATATACCAGATTTCAAATTTAGTATGAAAAAGTAAAATATTGATTACATGTTAAAAATGTATTTTTTTATATACTAGGTTACATAAAATATGTTATTAAATTAACTTGTTTATTTGCACTTTTTAAATGTGACATTAAAATATAAAATTACACAATAAAAATAAAGTTAAATTTATACATACAGATACATATGTGTGTGTGTGTATATGTATATACACACATATATAAATTACACATGTGGCTCACATTATATTGGACAGCATTGCTCTAGCCCACTAAGTCCAATCTTATTTTCCTTTAGCAGGGAAGTTTCTGAGGGTCAGGTAGGAGAAGCTGTGCCTAACTCCTGGAACACCCAAGAAGACATGGTTGCTTGGGTCCCTTTGAGTATGGATTCAGAGCTTTTAATTAGGGTCTTGGAGTAGTTTCCTACTTTGCCTATTTATACCTCCTTTTATACCCTACAAATTTTTTTTATCACAAAAGTAATACTAACTGTAGTAACATTACCACAAACATGATAGAGATTATACATACTGTTAAATATGGATGGATGAACATTGTTTCAAATTGTATTAGATTATAACACTATATGTTCATTTACACTTATAATCAGCTACTCAAAAAGCATGCTCATATAGTACACTCAAGTATAAAAAAAATGATCATTTTATGAGAATTCCTCAAAATACATATACCATGCATCTCTGCTAGAATTATTTTTAACTTTAATAAATACCAATAAATGCTCTTGAGTAAGTAAATTTTGTAACATATTAAGAAATTTACTAGTAAGAAAATGTTTTTTTGTGTGTGGATTACTTTTTAATATAATACTTAATATTGATTATAATTAATTTCTAGGAATTGTTTGCCTTGTTCTATAAAAAATTCAAGGTGTCATATAATCATGATAAAATTATGTCAATGCAAGCAAAATGTTATCAGGAAAAAAGAGTATTACAAATAGATTATAAAGTTAGTATACTTTCTTTAATTAACTTTCAAAATTGGTTTTGAGTTCCCTTGTAGTCAAAGCAAAATAGTATACAGGATCTTATTTCTTGGGAAGAGGAGGTATATCAATTAACCAAAGGAAGTGTAGCATTTCTTAGCACTGAATTCTAAAAGCACTTTCTCATATGAGTCGCTGTCACAACAATTTAGTAGCAAGTTCAATAATGCCTCACATCACTGCATCTGGTGGTATCATCCAGTTAATTGTTTTCATATAGAAATGAGTAAGAGTGTGATAAATAATTATATGTTTTATTTTTACAGGACTCTTGGGAAAGCAAAATGAGGCATAATCAGCTGTGTTGTGAGACACCACCTTCTGTTACTGTTCATGTAAAATCTGGGTCAAGTAGATCACATCAGCCTAAAAAACCTATTAACCTGAAGCGTCCTATTTTTAAAGATAGTTGGCCAACATCTGAAAAAAATGCGCAGAATAGCAACAAGTCTAAACGCCCCAAAGGACCCTGTCTAGTTATACAGCGTCAGGAAATGACTGCTTTCTTTAAATTATTTGGTAGGTTTAAAATATTATAATTAGAGAGTACTTAAAAGTGAGAGAATATAAAGATCTATTTTATCATTTTCATAATAATCAGAGGATGCTCTTATTTTCTGTCAGATTTCTCATTTCCAACCAAGCCTATTTTAATTAGTCTTTTTTTAAATATTCGATTTTGATTCTTTTGGATTAGAAATTCTAACTCATCTCATTTCTATGAGACTGACGCGCTACCTACTGCGCTAACGAGGCACCCTCATCTCACTTCTAGACTACTTAAATACAGTGTCAAACATGAATATTGGGCATTTCAAGTTCATAGCATGAGTTTTCTTTGACCTAAAGTAAAATACTACATAAAATCTCAGCCAAGCCAACAACCCTGCTTCAAGATTTTCTTCAGTGCTATAACTGAGCTATTGAATTTGTTCAGATCATGAGACAGTGTTTTTTTTTTAAAGATTCTTTTATTGAGTTTTAGGAAGGGAGAGAGAGAAAAACATTGATATGAAAGCAAAACATTGATCACCTGCCTCCTGCACATCCCCTACTGGGGATTGAGCCAGAAATCTGGGCCTGTGCCCTGACAGGGAATCAAACCGGAGACCTATTGGTGCATGGGAGGATGCTCAACCAACTGAGCCACATTAGTGGGGCAAGTCATTTTTTTAAAGACTGAGTTCTGTATCAGATTCCATTTCCACCTGTTAAAGATTGACTTTGGAAAGTAACAAAAAGCTAATCGAGACCAATACTTATTTCTCAAAGAGCTGTTGGGATATTCAATAAATCAAAAAGTTCTACCATTCCCACTCCAGTCTACGCTATATATTAAGGCAATTTAGAGCATCATTTATAATCTCCTTATGTAGGAAATCTTCAAAAGGAAACATTCTCTCTTTAAAAGACAAGTCATAGCTATCTTTTGTTGTAGATGATGATTTAATTCAAGATTTCTTGTGGATGGACTGCTGCTGTAAAATTGCAGACAAGGTAAATTTAGTAATAATATAATCATTAACCAATGTTACTATATTACTAAACCATCAGAACTTTCATGAAACCTTATAAGAATTTTCTTCTTATTGATTAAGTTTAGGAAAAGAACTAGCCTGCATTGCTCCTTGAAAGTGGAATCTTTGCATATTAACTTTAAAATTAGAATAAACTATAAATTCATTCTGTATTTTGGGGAACTAACAAAAAAAGGGAATGAATAAGTTACTATTGGTGTGAACTTTTAAAAATTTCAGGTTTAAAATAACAAAATTAGAGAAGTTTTGTTTTTTAATTTTGGAAAATTTCAACCATACACAACTTAGGGTAGATATTAAAACAAAGACCCTCCAGGAGCCTAACCCACCAACTGTGGGCCATTCTTATTTTTTCTAATCCCTCTCCCCAAAAGCAGACATCCTAATATTTCATCCATAAATATTTTAAGATGTATCTCTAAAAAATTACATATTTTTAAACATAATCACAATGTCACTAACACTTTTAAATGTTGACGGTACTGCCTTAATATCAAATATCCAGTTCATGTGGCATACTTTTACACTTGATTATATTAAGTGCATTATAATAATTAAAGTTGTTGGACAGCAGGGGGCAGTGCTTTCAAAGTAACTAACCAGGAGCACTCTGTTTTAACACTATCACATTGAAAACTTGAAATCTCCTTTATGGCCAGCTCTGCGAAGGTAGGATAAATAGGCATTTTATGAGAAGGAAATCTAATACATCAATATTACAACTTGTTTTTAAATGAAACAGCCAGAGCCTGGCATAGTGTCTTAATACCAGGCTAGACATATGTCTTTTTAATAAATACAAAACTTTTTTCAATGAAAATAAATCCATGTTATTCTAATTTTTCATTGAGTTATTTTTAAAAGATTCTATTAGAAAGTGAATATGGATGACTATAACTAAAAGAATTCAGGGGGAAAATGTGTATATAACACGTCAAACCAATGTGGCAACATACAAATGGTGAATCTAGGTGAAGAAGATATGTTTATTCATTTTATGATTATTTTCACCTCTCTATAGGTTTGATATTTAAGATAGAAAAATATTGTGTTTTTGGTTCAAAAATATTGACAATAAAATTTAGAAATTCATTCTAGTTATAATCTTAATCATGATAAATGATTGAGAATTAACTTCTTACTGTTTACATGGATTACAGGAGCCAAAAAAATAAGGATCTGAATAGGTAATTCTGTAATAAGGATAAATAATGCTTTATTGTTTTAGCTTGTTAGTCATCTTAAAGGTAACTGTTTTAAAGCAGTTTTACTTATGAAAACACAACATTCATATTAACTTTTAACTTTTTTTCCTATAGTATCTTTTGGCTATGACCTTTGTTTATTTCAAGAGGGCTAAATTTACTATAAATGAGCATACCAGGATAAATTTCTTTATTGCTCTGTAAGTATGCTTTCTACTGTGATTTTTGTGGTAGTTATTTATAATATATATGATACTTTATTTCAAACAAAGGCTGTTTAAAACCTGATGTATATCTTTGAATAAGCCTTCTGGTATAAAAGCTACACATTTTTTACTTTAATAGGATATGTTCTTATCACTGATCTTATCCTGCTTTACGCCTAAGATTTATTATTCCACTTGAATTTGTACTTGTACATTTTTCAGTGTTTCATATAAATTGTCCCAAATTATCCTCTTTTGTACTTAGGTTTTTTAAAGCCAGAATAAATAAATATATAAGTATATATATATTTCCAGTTAATATATAGTAAAAATCATTATCATATTGCTCTTTTACATTGAACAGCTTGCAGAAAATGCTCTAGACATACTCGTGGATTTCTGTCTATAACCTAAGTGTTAGTCATATCTGATACCTATAGTATCCACTCAATACTTAACACACTGTACTTTAACCAAGGCATATTGTTTCCAGTTTCTTCCACTGACTTTATAGTAGTCAGTTTATACTAGCTTTGTGATCTAGTAAATGGTTTTAATGACATGGCTTTCTAATCCATGGGTCAAAATTCTGCTAGAATCTATGTAAATTAAGAATATGTATCTCTCCAGTAGCGCAATCGGTTAGCGCACGGTACTTATAAGAATATGTATCTCTATCTCAAAACCTTTTATACCTAGTACCTGGATATAGTGCTGCAGTTGGAAATGTATGAATATAATTTTAAGTACTTAACTAGGGAAGTACAAATTAAAATATTTAAGTTGAATACCAAAACAACTGTTAGCACTATTGGATAAGTTTTTTTTTTTTTTTAATATATTTTATTGATTTCTTACAGAGAGGAAGGGAGAGAGATAGTGAGAAACATCGATGAGAGAGAAACACCGATCAGCTGCCTCCTGCACATCTCCTACTGGGGATGTGCCCGCAACCCAGGTACATGCCCTTGACCGGAATCGAACCTGGGACCCCCCAGTCCGCAGGCCGACGCTCCATCCACTGAGCCAAACCGGTTTCGGCCTTGGATAAGTTTTTACTCAAAGTCTGCTTAATTCAGAAACAAAGAAATTTATCTCTGCATGCATTCAGGAGACACATTTTCCCATACATGGGAAAAATTAATTCAGTATGAAATTTGGTGATGATTGCTAAGTTGGGGGAATATAATAGTATTAGCTAATACTGAGTATTAAGTGCAAGTCACCACAAAATATTTTTTTTCTTTTTTTTTACAAAATATTTTTTATAAGTTCACTTAATCTTCCGATGATATACACTTTTTAATTATCCCCATTTTACAAATAGAGAAATTAAGGCTTAGTTCATCTGTGACTTGCCAATGGCCAAATTCAGCCATTGACCACTAGCTATAATGCTGTTTACATTGTATTTACAATGTTTAGTATTGTATTATATTTGTATGTTGATGCAATATCTGTTTTTTAGTTTTTTTTCTCGTCTGAAGATTAGCAACAAACCAAAAAAAGCTTTAGTTTAAATCATACTAGCTGCCTAAAATTGGATTTATTTGACTTTTTTGGTAAAGTTATTAACAGTAAAGTGATGTGTCAACTTATATTATGTAGTAGTCTGTGAGGTTGCATTACATGTTGTGTATTAAAAATAACATGAATTATAATTTTCATTTTATATATAATCATACTTTTGTACAGCCTGACTCAATAATTCTCCATAGTTTCTCACTTAGCCATAGTTCTAACTCAAGTTCTTTTCCTTTCTATATATTCTTATAACATTGAACTTCAATTATCATTCTTCCAATCTCTTTTACAGTTCCTTTTTCATACTCAGTTGCCTCTTCTACTTGACTGTAGGCATAAGGGCAAGGAGCATGTACTTAACCTTTTCTTACATCCTTTAGTGGCTAACATATAAAAGGTTCTTAATTCTTTATTTGAATAAACACAATTAATTATTATGCAAAAAATGGACTCTGCTCCAAGAAAATATTAACTATTTCAAATTACAAGGGGACTTATATGTATACAATTCAGATATTTCATCACATTGAGACTGAAAAATTGTTAATCTAGAGTAGAATCATAATGTCTGATATCATGGTACATTATAGATTTTTCATGTTTCACTTAGCAAACATGAAAGGAAACGATCTCCCACTCTGTCTACCCTTTACTAAGAACTCTCAGGGATACTAAAAGTAAGAAATTATATAATTTTACAGAGGACAGGATTTGATTCACATAACTGAATGGTTTTAACAAGGTAATACTAAAATATGTACAATTATTTTAAGGAAGGATAAATAATATGTAGGTACTCATTTTATATTAATGTAACTAAATATAAATATGAATATGCACATGGTTTTAAAAAATACATAAGGGGTCCCGGCCAGTGTGGCTAAGTGATTGAGCATCGACCTATGAACTAGGAGGTCACAGTTCAGTTCCCAGTCGAGCACATGCCTGGGTTGCTGGCTTGATCCCAAGTGTAGGGCATGTGGGAAGCAGCTGATCAATGATTCTCTCTCACCATTGATTTTTCTGTCTTTCCCTTTCCCTTCCTTTCTGAAATAAATAAAAGTATATATTTTTTAAAAGGTACATAAGAGGGTGTACAATTAAAAGTAAGTCTTCTAACTCAAGACCTTGGTCTCCTTCCTCAAGGACAACTGTTTCATGTGTATCTGTCTAGAAATAATTTTCTATATGTGAAGCAATGTATATATTACATGAAGTATATGCTACACTTCTGTACCTTTAAAAAAATTTTTAATGTGAAAAATGTACAAAAATAGCACATGGGCCTGGCCAGTATGTCTGAGTAGATTGAGCATCTTTCCATGCAGTGAGAGATCACTGGTTGCATTCCCAGTTTCCAGCTTGATCCCCAGTAGGGGGTGTGCAGGAGGCAGTTGATCAATGTTTCCCTCTCATCTAGAAACCCACTCTCTTTCTCCCTCTAAAATAAATAAAAACTTTATTTTAAAAGTGATCTTTTAAATAGCACATGGTATATGTAGCTATATAGTTCGTCCTCACTACAGAATAATAATATTCTATTGTTGCTTATATATTTGGATTTTTTTCTACCATCTTCTGTACTTTCTATATGTCCCATTTATTCTGTTTCTTCTGTCCCCTCCATTTTTATCTTTTTTTATTTGAGATTTTTAAATTATTTTTGACACCTTTTTTACTTCTACTTGTTTAGGAACTATGCAATTTATATCTATTCTTTTAGCAATTACACAAGTTATTTTTAATCACACAACCTTGAGCATTTTAACTCCAATTATCCAACAATTATCCATTTAACTCTTTTTTTACAATTCTGTAGTTTTGTCTGATGTCCAAAAAGTATTATTGTTTTATACATTCAACATTTGTTTATATTTACCCTCATATTTATACCTTTGCTTCCTAGTCCTTGCATCTCAAACCTCTCACCTAGGATCATTTGCCTTCTTTCTAACTGCTTTTGAGGTCTCTCTCTCTCTCTTTTCTTTTTCTGATGTGTATCTATTAACTCTAGTATTTTCAGACTTCAGGGTCTGTTTCTGCTCATGGTACCTTAAGTGCTTTGTAATTTTCTTATTGTAAGTTGCCCATTTTTCTTGGAAAGACATCTATGGGGCTTGCATTGTTTCCAATGGGAAATCTCCATTCTTATCTCTTTTCCTGTGTTATTCAACTTACATTTTCCCCCTGACTGCTTTTAAGAGTTTCTCTTTATCATTGGCTTTGAGCAATTTGATTATGATGTGCCTTGGTGCTTTGGGCTTCAAGAAGCTTCTTTGTGGGTTTATAATTTTCCTCAAGTTTTTAAAATTTTTAGCCATTTATTTCTTCAAATATTTTTTTCTGTTCACCTGCCACCTTTTAGGGACTCCAATTTCACTTTTATAAGGCTGCTCGAAGTCTCGTGGCTCATTGATGTTCTGTTTATTATTTTTGTTTATTTTCTACATGTTTAATTTTGGATATTTTTTTTAATATATTTTATTGATTTTTTACAGAGAGGAAGGGAGAGAGATAGAGAGTTAGAAACATCGATGATGAGAGAAACATCGATCAGCTGCCTCCTGCACATCTCCTACTGGGGATATGCCCGCAACCCAGGTACATGCCCTTGACCGGA
>NW_006293779.1:3992421-3992701 GCF_000327345.1 Myotis davidii | reverse complement strand
CTTAGTGTAAGTTGCCCATTTTTCTTGGAAAGACATCTATGGGGCTTGCATTGTTTCCAATGGGAAATCTCCATTCTTATCTCTTTTCCTGTGTTATTCAACTTACATTTTCCCCCTGACTGCTTTAGAGTTTCTCTCTTTATCATTGGCTTTGAGCAATTTGATTATGATGTGCCTTGGTGCTTTGGGCTTCAAGAAGCTTCTTTGTGGGTTTATAATTTTCCTCAAGGTTTTAAAATTTTTAGCCATTTATTTCTTCAAATCATTTTTTCTGTTCACC
>NW_006293779.1:3976043-3992277 GCF_000327345.1 Myotis davidii | reverse complement strand
TTTTACAGAGAGGAAGGGAGAGAGATAGTTAGAAACATCGATGAGAGAGAAACATCGATCAGCTGCCTCCTGCACATCTCCTACTGGGGATATGCCCGCAACCCAGGTACATGCCCTTGACCGGAATCGAACCTGGGACCTTTCAGTCCGCAGGCCGAGGCTCTATCCACTGAGCCAAACCGGTTTCGGCAATTTTGGATATTTTATGCAGTTAGGCAGTTTATGCCGTTATGTCTTCAATGCACAAGTTTTTTCTGCTGCAATATTTAATCTGCTATTAATTCCACTCAGTGTATTTTTCATTTACACATAGTTTTCATCTCTAAAAGGGTGTCTTAACTTTTTTAACATCTGTAATAGTTATAACTGTTTTCATGTTCTTATCTGTTGCTTTTACCATGTACTAGTATGTCAGTTTTTTTTTAAAATATATTTTATTGAGTTTTTACAGAGAGGAAAGGGGAGAGATAGAGAGCTAGAAACATCAATGAGAGAGAAACACCGACCAGCTGCCTCCTGCACACTCCCCACCGGGGATGTGCCCGCAACCAAGGTACATGCCCTTGACTGGAATCGAACCCGGGACCTTTCAGTCCGCAGGCCGACGCTCTATCCACTGAGCCAAACCGGTTTCGGCAGTATGTCAGTTTTGATTGATTGATTGGATTGTGTTCTGCTTCTTTGTATGCCTGATCCCTCTCAGGCATTTGACAGGATATTGATTTTCATTTGTGCATAAGAAACTACCTGATTGCCACAAAAGGCCATCAGAAAGAATTAGAGGGGAACAACGCCTAAAATTTATCCAGGACTGGAAATAGTGTCTGTTCCCACTAGCCAGACTGAGAAAACTCATAATTGACAGGATATTGTGTAGATTATTCAGGAAGGTGTTGCATCACTAGTAGAGAATAATTAGCCCCAGACTGAACATTGCTCCAGATCTACCAAAAACATAACCTGAAAGGATCAAATGTTTCCAAGTAACTGCATCCCAGAACAAAGCTCAAGATTTATAGGAATACACAAATACGCACACAAAAGAGAGTTCACAAATATTCAGAACTCATTAAGGTAAAATTCACTTATCTCTGTTTTTATTTTTTTAATTATAGTAAGATTGAACATCTTTTATGTGTTTATAGTGCTTTGTATTTTTTTGTGAACTGCCCATTCCTGTCCTTTACATACTTCTTTCTTTGAGTCATTGGTCTTCTTTGTTAGGTATCTGGCTAATACAGTTGAGGAAGATGAAGAAGAATCCAAATATGAAATTTTTCCATGGGCTTTAGGGAAAAACTGGAGAAAATTGTTCCCTAATTTCTTAAAATTAAGAGACCAACTCTGGGATAGAATTGACTATAGGGCTATTGTAAGCAGGCGATGCTGTGAAGAGGTAAGATTTTAAAATACTTGATATGTGTAATCTCTGTCTTTTGTTCATATAATTTTCCTTGTTTTTTAATGTGCTTCTAACATTTTATCTTTTTGTATATATAAGGGTAGATCATTAACCTTGGTTACCATGAATACAACTTGTGTATTGCATTGTTGATGTTTTAATTTTATACCATAAGAATTTAAAATTGTGATTTCTGTTTCTCAGAGCAGTCTGTTTCTGTAGGATTTTTATTTTAGTTTGTTTCTCTTGTCTAAAAGATCACCAATATATTGGAAAAGGATAAGTGTGCATATTTCAAAATATCTTATGGTAATATCATTGGAGTTAAATAATAATTTCATTAAATAAAATATATGAAATTCCAAGTCCAAAGATTTAAATGTGAATTGCATGATATAAAATTTATATAAATTTAAATATGTTTAAAAGCCATAACTTTTTTTCACATAGAATACATAAAGTTTCCTTGATGCCAGATTTTATTAAGATAAAGCAGAAAGACACTAAAAGTTAAAAGATTGGTTATTTTATTTAATGTTCTGGTTTTCAATAAAGAAGAAAATTAAGGTTTAAACTAAAGAAAAATTCTAAAGAAGAAAATGAAATTAAATCAGTGATCACTGTAAGCCAATATTAATTAAGAAAACTTTGCTAGCCCTGGCTGGTTTGGCTCAGTAGGTAAGAGCGTTGGCCTGCGGACTGAAGGGTCCCAGGTTCGATTCTGGCCAAGGGCACATGCCTAGGTTGCGGGCTCAATCCCTTGTAGGGGGCGTGCAGGAGGCAGCCGATCAATGATTCTCTCTCACCAATGATGTTTCTATCTCTCCCTCTCCCTTCCTCTCTAAAAAATCAATAAAAA
This sequence comes from Myotis davidii, assembly GCF_000327345.1. NCBI lineage: Eukaryota > Metazoa > Chordata > Mammalia > Chiroptera > Vespertilionidae > Myotis > Myotis davidii. Next base: position 3,990,016 of record NW_006293779.1, on the reverse strand, counting down.
TATATTTTTTAAAAAAGAAAACTTTGATAAATGTGAGCTAGATAATGCTATAATTAAATGAAGTTATATCCAGTTAAATGGACTATAGGCCAAAAGAGACAATGGATTAGTGTCAAACCTAAGGAGAACTTTAGGGGCATATCATAAAACTCTGCCCAGAACTAACCATGTTAGTTATATTTATTAATGAGATAAAGATTTAGCAAGTATGCCTATTTGTAGATTAAAATAGGAGGATTGTTGAATGTTGGGGAAAATTAAAGGATTCAGAGATAACTTAGAAATTCAAACCTTCATACACTTCTTTTGGGAATGTAAAACAGTGTTGCTTTGGTAAACAGTCTGGGTGTTCCTCAAAAAGCTAAACATAGAATTCCATATGAGGTCAGCATATAGGTACACTTCCCTAGTTTGACTTCTTAAATACTAGTAGCTACCATTTTCCAGTTGCTTATAATGTGATACAGATTTTACACACATCTAACCATCAGAACAACCCTGAGGTAGAATACTATCCCCATTTGAGATATAAACAAATTGAACCTCAGAAAGGTTAAGTAACTTGATCAGTATCATACAGCTAGCAAGTGGCAGAACCAGGATAAGAAACTAAAACTGATTCTAAAGGCAGTGTTTTATCTAACAAACCTTAGACAACAGTGACTGATAATGTAGTGAGGAATCTTAATTGCTTCATAAATAATTCATGTAATCCTCACAACCCTCTATAATAGACACATTCTCTTCATGTTACAGATGAGGAAACTGAGGAACAGAAAGGTTAAGTAACTTACCTTTGTTCTTACCATATCCCTTGCCATAATTGCAAACATTTTAAGATTAGCTTAACATACATAGTTGGAAACCTCAATTAAACATATTCTTCTCAGCCCAGTATATTCCAAAGCTAATAATTGTTTTGGGATAACTGTATTGTTTTTCACAAACTTAAAATATTCAGAATTGAAAAACCTAGAAGGTTGCTTCAGTCCTGTTTCGTATTTGAAATAATTTAAATTATTGTCATGGGTTCAAGCAATGAATCACTTTATAGGTAAATACTGTCGTATCTGGAAATGCTTTTTTTTTTTTCAAGATTGTAACTTAGATTTTTAAATCTAGTTTTAAAAATAGCTGTTCTTTTTTTCCCCTTCCCCTTCCCTTTTTTCTAGAGAGGAAGTGAGAGGGAGCAAGAGATGAAAACATCAAGATGAGAGAGGATCAACACTGGGAATCAAGCCCATAACCTGGGCATGTGCCCAGACTGGGAATTGAACCATGATCTCCTGGTTCATAGGTTGACGCTCAACCACTGAGCCATGCTAGCTGGGCTAGAGATAGCTGTTCTTAAGTTGTATTTTTTGTGCTTAGTTTTACTAAATCTAAAAAACTTAGTAAAATTCTAAAAGAAAGCTTTCCACTATAGGTTATGGCCATTGCTCCAACCCATTATATATGGCAACGAGAACGCTCTGTGCATCACAGTGGAGCTGTTAGAAACTACAACAGAGATGAAGTTCAACTTCCCCGGGGACCTAGTGCCACACCGGTAGATTGTTCACTCTGTGGTAAAAAAGGAAGATATGTTAGACTGGGATTGTCTTCATCATCGTCTTTATCCAGTGATACAGTAGAGGTGATGGAAAAACATTCTCAGGAATCACACAACTCAATGAGCAAGATATTTGATCCTTCTCAAGCTTATAGCTATCCTCAAGGTATGATTTAGTGATATGTCAGAATTAGATTTATGCAAGTTATTCAAGTTGTTGACCTACAGACATAACATATTCTACAACAATATGAGTTAAATTAGTATTGAAACTTGTCCGCTTTTCATTTACTTTTTGTCTGTGTTACTGTTTTTGTTGGTAGCTTACCTAAACTAAAAGATTTTTAATGTGATTTATGTTAAAGTGAAACCTAATCACCCTGGGTCTCAAATATTTTAAGAGCACTTGAAATGTTTATTCAAAACAAATTTTAAAAGGAAAATAAATTTACTTGTAATCTCATCATCTAGTTTTATCAGTGATTAACTATTGGTTTTCTTCCATACTTTTTTCTTTTAAAAGTTTAATACCACTATGCTACAAGGTTGAAAAATACAGAAGTCCTTTGTCTTACCCCTTCTTATTTTCTATACACTTTTTAAAATCGAGATATAATTGATACATAACATTGTATTAGTTTTAGGTGTACAATATAATTTGATATGTATATATTGCAAAATGATTGCCACAATAAGTTAACATTCATCACCTACATAGTTACAGTTCTTTCCTTGTGATGAGAACTTTGAAGATCTATTCTCTTAGCAACTTCCAAATATACAATACAGTACTGTTAACTGTATTCATCATGCTGTACATTACATACTCAGGACTTACTTATCTTGTAACAAGAAATTTGTACCTTTTGTCCACATTCATTCATTTTGCCTGTCCCCCTAATTCCTGCCTTTTGAAACCACCAATAGGTACTATGTATCTATGAGTTTGATTTTTTATTTTATTTTAGATTCTACATATAAGTGAGATCATACATTATTTTTCTCTATTTTACTTAGCATCATGCCCTCAAGGTCCATCTGTATTGTCAAAAATGTTAGGATTTCCTTTTTTCCGACTGAATAATATTCCATTGTATACACATACCACATTTTTAAAAGCTATTCATCTGTCAGTGGACACTAAGATTGTTAAATAATATGGCAATAAACATGGGGGTGCAGATGTCTTTTAGAGATAGTATTTTTATTTCCTTCAGTGATATTATTGGATCATATAGTAGTTCTATTTAAAAAAAAACAACACAAAAAACCTTTATTGTTTGTTTGTTGTTTTTTTTAAAATATATTTTATTGATTTTTTACAGAGAGGAAGGGAGAGGGATAGAGAGTTAGAAACATCGATGAGAGAGAAACATCGATCAGCTGCCTCTTGCACACCCCCTACTGGGGATGTGCCCGCAACCAAGGTACATGCCCTTGACCGGAATTGAACCTGGGACTCTTGAGTCCACAGGCTGATGCTCTATCCACTGAGCCAAACCGGTTAGGGCACCTTTATTGTTGAGAGTATTACAGATGTCCCCCCTTTCTTTACCTCTGTTGTCCCCCTCCACCTGGATCCCACCCCACCCCAGGCCTTCACCACCATATTTACTGTCTGTGTCTATGGGTAAGTTCTTTGGTTAATCTCTTCTCACCCACCCTCCCTTCCCCTGAGATTCATCAGTCTGTTCCATGTTTCCATGCCTCTGGTTCTATTTTATTTTAATTTAAATTTATTTTTTAAAATATGTTCTTATTGATTTGAGAGAGAGGAAGGGAGAAGAATAGATAGAAACATCTATGAAAGAAAAACACATTGATTGGCTGCCTCCTACACAACCCCTATTGGGGATCAAGCATGCAACCCGGGCATGTGCCCTGACCTGGAATCGAACTGATAACCTCTTGATTCATGGGTTGACGCTCAACCACTGAGCCAAACCAGCTGGGCTGGTTCTATTTTATTCATCAGTTTATTTTGTTCATTAGATTCCTTGTTGTTTATTTTGATTTTTAGATTCAATTTTTGATAGATATGTATTTATTGCCATTTTATTGCCCATACTTGGATCTTTTTTTCTTCTTCTTAAAAAAGACCCTTTAACATTTCATGTAATATTGGTTTTGGTAGCAATGAACTCCTTTAACTTTTTCTTGTCTATAAAGCTCTTTATCTGACCTGCAATTCAAAATGGTAGCTTTGCTGGGTAGAGTAATCTTGGTTGTAGGGCCTTGATTTTCATCACCTTAAATATTTCTTGCCACTCCCTTCTGACCTGCAAAGTTTCTGTTGAGAAGTCAGCTTACAATCGTATGAGTGCTCCCTTGTAGGTAACCAACTCTTTTGCATATACTTGGATCTTTTTTTCTTCTTCTTAAAAAAGACCCTTTAACATTTCATGTAATATTGGTTTTGGTAGCAATGAACTCCTTTAACTTTTTCTTGTCTATAAAGCTCTTTATCTGACCTGCAATTCAAAATGGTAGCTTTGCTGGGTAGAGTAATCTTGGTTGTAGGGCCTTGATTTTCATCACCTTAAATATTTCTTGCCACTCCCTTCTGACCTGCTTCTTCTTAAAAAAGACCCTTTAACATTTCATGTAATATTGGTTTTGGTAGCAATGAACTCCTTTAACTTTTTCTTGTCTATAAAGCTCTTTATCTGACCTGCAATTCAAAATGGTAGCTTTGCTGGGTAGAGTAATCTTGGTTGTAGGGCCTTGATTTTCATCACCTTAAATATTTCTTGCCACTCCCTTCTGACCTGCAAAGTTTCTGTTGAGAAGTCAGCTTACAATCGTATGAGTGCTCCCTTGTAGGTAACCAACTCTTTTCTCTTGCTGCTTTTAAGATTCTCTTTGTCTTTACTCTTTGGCATTTTAATTACGACATCTTGGTGTGTACCTCTTTGCGTTCATCTTATTTGAGACTCTGTGCTTCCTGGACTTTTTGCTAGCAGATTTTTGTGCATGGTATAAGTAGTGGTCTAGTTTAAGTCTTTTGTAGCGTTTCCAACACCGTTATCCTTTCCCAATTACACATACATTCTTGGCTTCTTTGTTGTAAATTAATTGACCATGGTTGTGTGAGTTTATTTCTGGGCTTTCTATGCTGTTCCATTGATCTATGTGTCTGTTTTTATGCCAATACCAATACCATTTTGATTACTGTAGCTTTGGAATACTATACACTGAAAACCTGATTTTAAATCATGACATGATACAAGTACCATATTTATTTGCATATTTCATTTTTGTTGGGATTTAAGTAGCTTTGAACCAGTGGTGTTTTATATTAGAAAATCTTACAAACTAGAAATACTTTTAGTCAAGCACACAATTTTTATTTAAATTTATAAAGGTATAGTATTTCTCTGATATTTCTCAATTTGAAACAATCAGAATAGTATTCTAGCAGAAATCTTTCTTACTTATAGAGCCTTTCTTCCAAATGTTCACCCATCTGAAGACAGGACTGATAGACTTTTGTGAGACCCACATTATTTCAAAATTTCACCTATTTATTTTTACCACATCTTTATGAGATTAACAGTGGCCACTGAAGTTTCACTTAAAGAGAAACTAGACTCTTAAGAAGGTAGGGGTTGCCGAAACCGGTTTGGCTCAGTGGATAGTGTGTCGGCCTGCGGACTGAAAGGTCCCAGGTTCGGTCCCGGTCAGGGGCATGTACCTTGGTTGCGGTCCCTGGTGGGGAGTGTGCAGGAGGCAGCTGGTCGATGTTTCTCTCTCATCGATGTTTCTAACTATCTCTCTCCTTTCCTCTCTGTAAAAACTCAATAAAATATATTAAAAAAAAAAAAAAAGAAGGTAGGGGTCATGTCTCATTGTTTCATTTCCTGGTCTTAGTAATCACTACACAAATTTGACTCATGGAATATGTAGTCTATTGCCTCACAACACTTCCAAGCATAATTTTTATTGGTTCACTCATATTTGAAGGTAAATAGGGTCTACTATAGGAAATAATAAAATAAGAATTTCCTTCTAGCATCCCTCCCCTACTTCCTAACTCCTTTTACCTACACTCTTTGATCCTTATAATAGGTAAGATTTACTAGATGTTTAAAATGTTCCAGGCAGCCGAAGCCAGTTTGGCTCAGTGGATAGAGCGTCAGCCTGCGGACTGAAAGGTCCCAGGTTCGATTCCGGCCAAGGGCATGTACCTGGGTTGCGGGCACATCCCCAGTAGGAGATGTGCAGGAGGCAGCTGATCGATGTTTCTCTCTCATCGATGTTTCTAACTCTCTATCTCTCTCCCTTCCTCTCTGTAAAAAATCAATAAAATATATTAAAAAATAAATAAATAAATAAATAAAAATAAAATGTTCCAGGCAACATTTTGTGTTAAGCATTTTATACCATAATCTTATTTATTATTCACAGCCAAACCTAAGGTAAATACTATTATCTCCACTTTGCAGATAAAGAAACTGAGGTTTAGAGAGTTTAAACAATTTGCCCAAGATGGTGGAGCGACATTTGAACCCAGGAATGACTCTAGACTAGCGCCTTAATTCCTAACTATTATGCTTTACTGCCCCTTTTGATGAAATCCTGCCTTTGTGGTAAAAATAAGGTGCCACACAAGTCTGTCAGCAGACTGCTATGGACTAAGGAAGTAGTGAAAGCATTAAGAACCAAGTCCCTGATGAAAATTTATATGGAGTGAACTGGAAGAGAATACCAACCAGCATTTGAACAGATATTTACAGAAGCATTATATTTTATACAAATTAGCTCCTGTAGTTTCAAGGACAGTAGCATTCACTATATTTTAGGCTTTGATATCTCAACAGGAAATCAGAATGCAGCCAGGGAATAGGGCTCTACCTGTCACCTTGCTCTGAAAAAAACAAAAAGCAGGTCTTTGAGGGATTGTGGATGAAAAGTGTGGTTAGGCCCTAGCCAGTTTGGTTCAGTGGATAGAGTGTCGGCCTGCGGACTGAAGGGTCCTAGGTTCAATTCCGGTCAAGGGCACATGCCTGTGTTACAGACTCATTCCCCAGTGTGGTGTGTGCAGGAGGCAGCTAATCAGTGATTCTCTCTCTTCGTTGATGTTTCTCCCTCTCTCTCCCTCTCCCTTCCTCTCTGAAATCAATAAATATATATATATTTTTAAAAAGTGCGGTTAGGGGATTTGTAAACAGAATAAATAGAACTGTGCTTTCACCCATTCCCCCTGCCCCTCTTTTTTAAAATCCTCACCTGAGGATATTTTTCCATTGAGTTTGAGAGAGAATGGAAGGGAGGGGGAGAAAGGGAGATAGAGAGAAACATAGACGTGAGAGAGACACATCAATTGGTTGTCTCTCACATGCATCCCGACTAGGGCTGGGGATTGAGCCTGCAACTGAGGTATGTACCCTTGACTGGAATTGAACCCAGGACCCTTCAGTCCATGGGCACTCTATCCACTAAGCCAAACCAGTGAGGGCTCACCCTCTCCCTTGATGAAAGCCATAAAGCCCTGGTTTAGGATAGACAATTCATATAGAGGAAGGAACAAATATTTACTCATCAACTGTTTTATTCAGAGTATTGATTTGAAAAATTTAAGACCTTTTGTTTCAGGATGACAGAGAGTAGGCAGTACAAAGAAAAATTATTTATCATACTTAAACATTTACATTCATTTTCCCTAAAAAGGTTTAATAAGGGAGTATTTGGGAAAGGGAGGGTGGGGGGGGGGCAGTGGTTTAAGGGTAACAATGTTATCAGGAGCAGTGATCAGTCTTTCAATGCCTTAGCGCTGCTGAGTCCCTGTAGTGACCTCTGCCAGCAAAATTTTCTTCCTCCTATCAACATGAAGGTGGCTGGAATCACCTAAGAGTTTGTGGTTCAATTCAGCTTTCTCCAAAAGAGACACAAAGAACTGATGCTCTGCTCCAGGCTTTTATGCTAAAACTTAGCAATAGGTGCTTACCAATGCTTCCCTCTTTCAAACACAAGCAAGTAACTTCTCATTTTTTCAGGTAAAATATTAAAATTCTTTCCTCAAAACAAAATGTACAGAAAACAAGTTTTATATAAACATGTTTATGACATTTATTAAGAACATAATATTTTTCTTTTGACAAGGCGGGGGGGGGGGATAGATGAGGCATTCTTTACAAATTTAGGTACATCACAATCACTAATCATGTGCTTGGCATTTTATAAAGGTAGCCTCTTTTAACACCTGACCTGTTCCCCCAAAATCTTCGAGTGGCACTATGATACTCATTTTACTGCTGAAGACACAAACTCAGAAAAGTCACAGTTGCACTCTGCTGGCATGGCTCAGTAGGTTGAGCATCCACCTATGAACCAGGAGGTCAGTTCGATTCCTAGTCAGAGCACATGTCCAGGGTGTGGACTCGATCCCCAGTGTGGGGTGTACAGGAAGCAGCTGATCAATGATTCTCTCTCATCATTGATGTTTCTATCTCACACTTCCTCTCTGAAATAAAAATATATTTAAAAAAAAGAAAAGTCACAGTTGCAAGGTAAAACAGCAACAAGAAAAACAGCAATATGGGAATCCAGTTCTATCTGAATGTACTGCACTTTGTTTTTTTGTTGTTGTTAATCCTTGCCAGAGATATTTTCCCATTGGTTTTTTTAGGGAGAGTGAAAGAGAGAGGGAAAGACAGAAACATCGATGTGAGAGAAACACATCCATTGGTTGCTTCCTGCAAGGGCCCGGGTCAGGGAGGAGCCTGCAACCAAGGTACGTGCCCTTGACCTGAATCAAATCCGGGACCCTTCAGTCCGCAGGCTGACGCTCTATCCACTGAGTCAAACTGGCTATTTTTATATTAAACAAACTAGTTGACCCTTAGTGCAGGATTGAACTGCATGGGTCTACTTACATGTGCCTTTTTCTTTCAAGAAATATAGTAAATGTATTATCCTTACAATTTTCTTAACATTTTTTACCTCTGGCTTACTTTAATAATATAGTATATAATAGATAATAATATACAAGATGTGTTAACTGACTATTGGTTATTGATAAGGCTTCCAGTCAACTGTAGACAATTAGTACTGTCTCTCTTCTGCATCCACTGATTCCTAACCCTGGATTGAAAATACTATTTTCGCCGTAGCCGGTTTGGCTCAGCAGATAGAGCGTCGGCCTGCGGACTGAAAGGTCCAAGGTTTGATTCTGGTCAAGGGCATGTACCTTGGTTGTGGGCACATCCCCAGTGGGGGGTGTGCAGGAGGCAGCTGATCAATGTTTCTCTCTCATCGATGTTTCTAACTCTCTATTCCTCTCTGTAAAAAATCAATAAAATACATTTTTTTTAAAAAAGAAAAGAAAATACTATTTTCAACCTGCAGTTGAATCAGGATGCGAAACCTGCAGATACAAAGGGCCAATTGTGGTTTTTGGGAAATCAAGTTATACACGGATTTTCTACCGCATGGGAGGTTGGCACCCCTAAACCCCACATTGTTCGAGAGTCAACTGTACATTGTTTCTCTTTGCCTTATGCTTTCTTAAATAAGCCTTATGACACGTAGGGTAGTCCATCTGAAACATGGATATGTATTAGTACATATTATCTAAAGACTCTTCAGATTTTAGAGTGAAACCAAGGGAAAAAAACAATATACCAAACCTTAGTTTGGTTTTGTACGCAGGCTTGGGACATTCTGTTATATAATATAAAATCAAATAATATTTCCTCAAAAATCCTTCTCTGCACTTATTTTTGTCACCCCTATTCTAGTCATTCAGGTTTAAAACCCTTACACTTAACGAAGGCATAACCAGGGCTTATAAATTAGTTATATAATAAGGCAATGCTAATTACATGACCAACATTTAGGAGCACAAAAGATTCCAGAATTAATTTTGTGTGTGAGGGACTTGGTGAAGGCTTTTCAGAGGAAGTATATGAACTGGCCATTGACTGAGTCCAGTTTTGCCCAGAGAAGGGAAAAGGATTCTGAATAGAGGATAAAAGTTTGAAACTATATTGCTTCTCTCCCACTGCATCCAATAAATTACCAGCTTGTCTGGTTCTTCCTTCACTATATATTTTTTACATCTGCCCCTTTTCCTCACATTATTTATTACTACCTCATAGTTGTATACTATGTATATGAAATTTCTGATTTAACAGTTTTTCTTTCCTTTGAATACTCAGATACCACTAACAGACTGACTTTTAAAAATTATCTTTTATATGACCATATAACCTTCAGATGTTTCCTATTATCTCTGAAGTATAAAGTTTGAACTTAAAGTCTTCCACAATCCAAGAGCTATACACCTAAAGTTTTCCCTAGAACAAACAAGGCAACAGATGAGACAATACATGATCCAGTTTAGGCTTAAAACCATTAGCACTTTTATTGACTATATATACGGGGTGGAAAAGGCAGGGGGTCCTTGGAAAACACTGGGTAGACAATTATGAGTCATTCACAAATCTCTAGGATTCACACTATGGTGAGAGCCAGACATAAACAGAAATATAACTTTAGAAGAAGGTATTTTCCATAAACCAGACCATAAACATGCTTAGTGTTCGATGGAGAGATGGAGAAAGGTCTTAAGCTGAACTTTGATTAATTATATAAACCTTTTTTGCTTATTAGTTTGATTTTCAACTCAACTTAAAATTAGAATGGACACTGTTAGAGCTTGTTCAATTCAGCATCTACTGAGCACAGTGTACTGAGCAGAAACTATTTTACGTGAAATAGGAGTAGAAGGCACAACTTTTCTTTGCTCTTAGGCCAGTCCCATTCTCCAATCAGTACAATTAAGGCCTGCATTCCAAACAACTAAGGGCAGAATTTTGCTGCTAATTAAACAAAAAGGAGTGTTCCATGATGGAATTTAAATATGTACTTCAGAGCTGCTATATATCTGGAAATGTTATGAAAACTATAAATCCATTATTGTTTGAGTGTTCAGATAGTACTTACCATACAGAAAGATGGCACCAGACCACTCTATGATAATACAACCACAGTGTGTGTTTTTTTCAAAACATAGACCTAAGCATGTTACCCTTCATTAAATCCTTAAATGGCACCCCATTTTTCTTAGGATAAACAAACTCCTTCACAGGGCTACAAGATCCTGTATGGCCTGACCCTTACCTATCTTTCCAGTTCGTTTCACTCAACCCCAACATCAGTGGCCTTTTTGTTTCCATTTTCCCTTCTGTAGTCAATTCCTACTTACCAGTCAGGTCTCAGCTCAGTTGTCACTTCACAGGTAATTACTTAACCAGAGCAAAACCCTTATTACAGCACCCTGAACTTCTTTGGAGCATATAAAACAGTTTTAGTTTCATATTTATGTGATTAATGTCTAGCTCTTCCATAGACTGTAGTTTATAAAGGCAGAGATTTTAGGTTAAAATTTTCCACATAATGAAAACCATGTAAAACATTATTTAGAATTTATATATTATTTAAAATAGCTATAGCTTAAGGGATAAATCAAGGAATAGCATTTATCCTCCTAGGCATTACTACTTTAAACCTATAAAACATCTATGCTTAAACAACAATCTAACCACTCTAAACCTGTTTGTAAAATATGGATAATCTTAAAGATGAGCTGTACATACTAAATGAAAAAACTATAAAGGTCTTAAAACAATGCAAGGCACATGGTAAATGCTAAATAACTGGTGCCTGTGAATAATACTTTTGTTTTAATTCATATTTATAAAGTATATTTCTCCAAGCATTTGATTTATATAGTAACAGAATAATTGTGATGTTCTTCTAAGCTGGTTAAAATGATTCTGGGAAAGAAAAAAGTGATGCAAGAATTGTTACATCTTTTGTTACAATTTTTAAGGTGATTATATCATTCTTACCAGTTTCTCCATATTATTTACTACCAAAGGCTTGGTGCACGGATGCATGCACTGGTGGGGTCCCTTGGCCTGGCCTGCGGGGATCGGGGCAAAACCGGCTCTCCAACATCCCCCGCGGGGTCCTGGATCGCGAGAGGGTGCAGGCCAGGCTGAGGGACCCCACTGGTGCACGATCCGGGCCCCGGTCCAGTTTAAGAACCCATTGCGGCCCTCGAGTCAAAAAGTTTGCCCTCCCCTGGGCTAGACTTATTTCTGCCTATGAATAAGACTACAAGACTGCTGGAGAAATATAGAACAGTAGAGGCCCATCAGCCTGGCCTTCAGGGATCAGGCCAAAACCAGAGGGACCATGGGAGGGCTCCAAGGTGTGTCCGGCCTGTCTGGCCCAGTCCCAATCGGCCAGACCCCAGCAGCAAGCTAACCTACCTGTTGAAGCGTCTGCCCCCTGGTGGTCAGTGTGCATCATAGTGACTGATAGAAAGGTCGGACACTTAGCATATTAGGCTTTTATTATATAGGATATAGGATAACCCAGATTTCTTTGTACCTTTTAAGATACATACAAGCCATTAAAATATGTATTTAAAATACAGATACATAAAATTTATCTTAAAATGCATATTTTATTTCAGTAGCCAATGACCATCAATCAAACAAAGAAAAGAAAACTGATTTCATGAAGAAAGACAAATCTATGGAGTGGTTTACAGGAAGTGAAGAATGAGATGGCTCAACTAAAACAACTTGGAATCATTAACTACAATATGTCTAACTACAAGACAAATGTCAAAGTGGACATTTAAGCAGTTTTAAAATGCTACACATCTTTCTTTAGCTTTTGTTATTTTTCAGAATTATAAGGAAAAGTTATACAAATCACAGTAATAGCTAAAAATACCAATCTACAAAAGTAATGATTTGCAACATAAAGTTCTGTTTTGATACTTTTCTGTCTTCAAATCAGTTGCCCTCATCTGAGGTACTCAGTTAAGTTGTGGTTTGAACTTCCTCAACTTGACAAGAAAAGCTAATTTAAGTGGGGGAAAAAGTAAAGGTCATTATAATAATTTGAAGAAAATACCATTTAATATGGCCTGAAAACATTACTCACCTGTATGACCAGTTTGCCAGTGTATAGGTCTAGCAACATAGGGAAATGATCCATATGGAAAATCAGAATGTGATTCTTCTGTTGTAGAACAAAGTACATATTGTAAATTACATAAAGTATTTCATAATTTGTTCAAATATTTCAGAACTGTTAAAATACAAATTAATGTCCCTTTACTGTAAGTTTTTCTTTCACATATTTATTTAGCATTTTGTTTTGGAGCTATTATGCCAGTTACCTCACAGAAATAATGTATCAAGGATTACATAATAAACTTATATATATGGTTTTATAACTAAACAGATAAATTCATAATCAAGGGATATATGAACATTTGTCATAGCCTAAATAATTTGTAAGTCCTAAATTTGGAGAATTCCAGCCTCATAAATAGCAAATATCAGTTTACTTGCATATCAGATCCTATGAAATTCTTTTCCTTCAGTAATAATCACTGATCTAAATTTTTAAAATTCTTCAGTATATATATATATATATAAAATATTTCAAGTTAATCTCCTTGTCACAGGTAAAATAGGAATATTATAAAAAGCAAGCAAAGTCATTATTCTGTCCCTTACAGATTTTAATTTAATAGCATAAATACCACATTTAAATACAAAAAAAAATCCTTCAGACACTTTTTTATAATTTATTGGTCAATACACTCAGGAACCTATTCTCCACTTATTACATACACATGCATAAAATAAAACCGAAGCTCACCATGGCCATCCTCCTGAAGCATCTCACCAGGGCCATCCTGAAGCAGCTCACCTTCAGCTCTAACCTTTTGAGATTGTAATTGTAAATCCACATTGATTTCAGGTTCTACTCTTTGAGCTAAAATTCCATTTTTCTGTTTTGCAAGGCAAACCAACCAATCTCTGACAATGACTTCACTTATCTTTTCACATGAGAGAGCAAGTTCACAGATGCGAATTCCATCTAAAAGTTCAATAACCTGTGTGATGCTTTCAGAAAAGTAAAAAATGTACTTTAAGTTTCTAGTACAACTACTTTAAATTTACTATACCTAAAAGTAAAAATGCAAGCTAGGGCACATAATAAGCAATTTTAAATAAAACTAAGTAAAAAATATAGAGAACATAATTTAACGTTATTTGTTCACATTACCCTTTTATTCTAAATTGCCCGAAGAAAATGCGTCTTATATTGCCATTTATATAAAGGATGATTTAAGCAGCAATATAAATGATTTGGGACATATGTAGTTTACTAAGTTTTACAAGGTGACATACACTGAGTGGCAGATTATTATGACCACCCCATCAGTACTTCGTTGGGCCACCTTTTGTCTTCAATACTGCAGTGATTCTTCTTGGCATTGACGCCACGAGATGTTGAAAGGTGATACGAGGAATCTGACACCATGCCTGATGAATAGCACTGTCCAGTTCTGTGATGGTTGTGGAACCAGCTGCCAGATGGCTCT
>NW_006293779.1:3974918-3975921 GCF_000327345.1 Myotis davidii | reverse complement strand
TGAGGTTGTGCTATTCAGACATTGTTCCACATGAATTAAAGGGCCCAAATCATGCCAGGAAAACATGCCCCAAACCATAACACTGCCCCCACCAGCTTGAAGGGTTGTACTCATGCATGTAGGGTGCATGCTTTCATGCTGTTTCCGCCAAATTCTCGCTCTGCCATCTGCATGATGCAACTGGAAATGTGATTCATCGGTCCACATGACTCTTTTCCAATGCTGGACTGTCCAATCCTTGTGTTCCTGTGCGAATTTGAGACGTTTTATCTTGGTAACTGCAGACAGCAAAGGTGTTCGAACAGGCCTTGGGCTTCCATATCCCATGCAGTGTACGGTGCAGTGTATGGATAATTTGCCTACAAACGTCAGGTGGTCATAATAATCTGGCCACTCAGTGTATATGCCTAAATCAGTTACAAAATGAACATGTGTTTAAAATCACAAGTAATAGCCACATCACTCACTTTGCTAGATATACAGCACATGTACCACCCTGTTTAAGATTAGGGTATAAAACAGGCAAAGCAACTTGAGGATTCAACATATCCAAAGCTACCTGTGGGGGAAAAGGAGAATCAGACTGAATTTTGTTTAATTACGGCATAGGTTATCATGGTAAAATGATACACTTTTGGAAAGCAATTACCCAGTTAAAGTACTGCATTTTTTTGAATATTGTACTACTATCTTATTTTACTGCTCCTCAAAAGATATATTATCACACAATTTGTCATAGTACTACATAAAAATGGTGATGGCATGCCCTAGCTGGCTTGGCTCAGTGGATATAGTGTCGGCCTGTGGACTGAAGGGTCCCAGGTTCGATTCTGGTCAAGGGCACATGCCCAGGTTGCAGGCTGTATCCCCAGTAGGGGGCGTGCAGGAGGCAGACGATCCATGATTCTCATCACTGATATTTCTATCCCTCTCTGAAATCAATAAAAAAAAAATGGTGGTGGCATGTCTTGCACTGGGCAATGCTGGTAATAAAGGAATCCTT
>NW_006293779.1:3970293-3974868 GCF_000327345.1 Myotis davidii | reverse complement strand
TATATATATATACACAAAGTTTCAATGCTTTAGTTGAGCTTTTGGCAGTAGAAATTCACATCTCAAATATTTCTTTTTTTAAAGATTTTTTATTGATTTTTAGAAAGGGAGAGGGAGAGAAACATCGATGCAAGAGAGAACATGATTCTTACACTTTAGAATGTCTAAAGTTAATATTCATAATTTTTCTTCTGAATATAAAAAAAAATATTTGAGCCTGGCCAGCATGGTTCAGTTGTTAAGCATCAACCTATGAACCAGGAAGTAATAGTTAAATTCCAGATCAGGGCACATGCCCAGGTTGTGGGCTCAATCCCCAGTAGGGGCATGCAGGAGACAGCTGATCAATGATTCTCATCATTAATGTTTCCCTCTCCTTTCTGAAGTCAATAAAAATATATTTCAAAACAAAACAAAACATATTTGAGCCCTAGCTGATGTGGCTCAGTTGGTTGGGTGGCATCAGTGCACCAAAGGATTGCTGGTTTGATTCCTTATCAGGGCACATGCCCAAGTTGTGGACTGGATCCCCAGTCAGGGGCATGCAAAATAAAATACGGTCAAAATAGAAAATAAAATGACTTACTGAAAGATAATTCCAGACAGCTAAGAGTAGTTGGCACATCAATATACTTACATAATGCATAGCACATAATTAGAAGTTATTCTATTGATGTTTTCTAGTTTTTGTTTAAAAAATATGAGTCAAGGAGCATCATTATTTATTTATTCACCATTTGGGCACCTTTCATGTGCCAAGCATTTTGCTAAGTGGTAAGGATATAACAGTTTACATACTATTTTTTTCATAGGAACTTATATACTGAGTGGCCAGATTATTATGACCACCCCATCAGTACAATGAAGTGAATTAATTATGCAAATAATAATAATAATGAAACCTTGAGAGTATTTGCTTAGGGAGTTTTCAATATTCAGTATTTTTGGAAGTGTCTATGGAGTACTGATGGGATGGTCATAATAATCTGGCCACTCAGTGTATTCTAACTAGAGGCCCAGTGCATGAACTTCGTGCACGAGTAGGGTCCCTAGGCCTGGCTGGCAACCAGGGCCAATTGGGGCCTTCTGGCTGTCGCCCCAGGGCCTGCCTTCGTTACGCGCCACCCCCGGTGGTCAGCGCATGTCATAGCGAGTGATCGAACTCCCAAGGGGACAATTTGCATATTAGGCTTATATATATATATAGATGGAAAAAGGTACAGACATTAAACAAATATCCAATAAATATATGTCAGAGGGTGATGAGTGACATGATGACCTACATAATGATAAAGCAGAATATGAGGGATAGAGAATATGAGGGCAGAGAAAGAAAGTGCTGCTTTATACATAGGCTGGTCAGTGATGAGACCTGAAGAAAATGATTAAGCTTATCCTGTGGAAACTTAAAGGGGAAGTGTGCTGCAGGCGGCGAGACCAGCAAATAGAAATGCTCTGAGGCTGTATGATAGTTGGAGAGTCTGAAAAGGCCACTGTCACTGGAGACAAAATGGAGAGGATGGTAAGAAATGAGTTCTGAATGGTGGAGATGTGGGAGTGGGAGAGGGACAGATTATGTAGAATCTTACTTAGGAGGAGAAAAAGCCACTGGAGAGTTTCAAAGAATGATATAATCTGACTTTTTATAAACCTTTTTTCCATATTAAGTATAACAAAACTTGCCATTTTTAAATGTATAATTTAGTGTCATTAAGTATATTATAACATACTTTTAAAAACTATAGAAAAGGCTCTAGCTGGTTTGGCTCAATGGATAGAGCATTGCCTTGTGGACTGAAGGGTCCCAGGTTCGATTCTGGTCAAGGGCACAAGCCCGGGTTGCGGCTCGATTCCCAGTAGGGGGCGTGCAGGAGGCAGCCGATCAGTGATTCTCATCATGGATGATTCAAAATCTCTCTCCCTCTCCCTTCCTCTCTGAAATCTATAAAAATATTAAAAAAAAAAAAAAGACTGGGAGAGGGTAAGGAAGGATAATGATGGCTCGCAACAGCAAACAGCATTGGATGTGATGAGAAGTGGTATAAATTTTGAAAAAGTAAGAGCCAAATAGGATTGGCTGTGAAATGTGAGAGAAGCACAGGAGTCAGAATGAATCCTCAACACTGTTAACGAATACTCTTCTACATCCCGACTTTAACTGTCTAAGATACCTCCTGCCTGGTCCCTCTCAAATAGAAGCTATTTATTCCCCCAAAACCTCACAACATGAGGTCAGGTGCTGGGTTCAACATGCTCCCAACACTGCTTTATCTAAAAATGCTGAGGTTTATGATGCTCAACTCCTCCTCCTTGTTCACTACCCCGTATTTATTAATAACTTTGGCAACTGATTCAGTAAGTCTCTCTACTCTAAATCCCACCATGATATTGAAGAAAAAGTATTCTTTCCATGCTAGATACAGAAATGGGGCAAACAATGAAGGAAGACCCTCTCCCATACAAAAGAACTGTGATCCTGGTTTTCTTCACACACAGTATTAAGCAATATCCTAGGAACCACTTTTGAAAACTTACCGCATCAAATTTTAAAGATTTTATGTCTTCACTTGCTTCTGAAATATCTTTATGAATAAAATCCACATTGTCTGGCCACTCTTCTACATGACTAATTTTCCATGAATCACGCCAGTGTTTGTAATTCTTCTTAGCCAGTTCATGGTGGTCTTTTCGTATTTCAAAACTTATGACCCGTCCTTGTGATCCAACTTAAACAGATAATTTATGACATTTCATAGAATTAATTAGTTCATAAAAGAACATAAAAATTATATTGTAAAAGGGTATATGGGTCCTGGGTTGATTCCCCGACACACACACACAAAAGGTATATGGATGTGAAAAAAATAATTCAAATAGTTCAAGTTTACAAAAGTCTCTATCCAATCCCAGATACCCAATCAACCTCTCTCTCCCGGGGTAACCATAATACTAGTTATTTAGCCTTCCCAAGATAGTTAGTGCCTACACAAGTGTGCAAGTACTTCTTTAACGCACATTTATCCTCTACCTTCCTTTATACTTATTGTGCCATTTCAGTGATTAACAATCTACTGCATTATTTTTACCAGTTTTTATATTCCATTGTATGGCTATGGCATAATTTATCTAGCAATCACCAATAAAAATTTAGTTTGTTTCTAGTCTTACACTATTATAAACAATATTGCAATGAAATTTATTATGCCCAAATTTTTGTATGAATGAGCCAATATATCTACAGAATTCCTAAAAATGTACATGCTGGCTCAAGGGGTATGTGAATTTTTTATTTTGAAAATTATTACCAAATTGTCCTCCAAAAAGTGATACCAATTTATACTCTACCAACAATGTATTTGAGTGCCTATTTCTCTATACTCTCTCTCAAACTTATCTATGTCAATCTAAAAATGAATAGTTTATCATTGTTGTTTTAATTTTATTTCTTTTGTTATGGATGAGGTTAGACCTTCCACATATTTAAAAAATATTTGTATTTTTGTGTGTGCCTAAAGAACTTCTAACTGTTTAGCACAGTAATACTGCTGTTTCACAAAACTACTACCACATTTTTAATAAGGCAATTCGTTTACCACCCACCTCTATCTGAGGTGCTTTGCTATATCATTTGGAGGCTATCCCAGATCAATCAGTCTGTAGTTTTATTAATGAAAAATTTACATTCCAAGATGTCTTTTGAAATGTAAGTCCAGCTGCAAGTCATCATGTTCTCAAGGGATAAAAATTAATGCTAATAGTAGCATAAGATAAACAATTGGAAAATATAATTATAGAGGGGGAAATCCATTCCAAAGGTAAGTAGCAATAATTTTTTGATCACTCATAATTTGCGATTATTCAGGTCATGACACTCCGCCAATACTATAGACATTAGAAATACGGGCACTCCTGTATCACAAATTTTTATAAATTCACTTTGTCAAATGCATTCAGGAATCTGTCACAGATTGTGAAGAAATTACTGCCTTTAATTAGATTCAAACAAAAGATATGAGGAACCAGAATGAATTTCCTGATCTAGTATAAGCTGGATTCTGTTTGTATGTAATGGCACTAGGACAAAGAACAAAAGGTTTAAGATTAATGCAGCATATTTCTACCTGTAATCTTTATAAAACTGACCCATATAAACCTACCACTGCTCTGACAGTTTATTAGTTTAAAAAAATGAATTAAAAAAATAGAATGCATCAATAAGGAACAATATAACTGATTTTTAAAAAATCTACCCAGAGTTCTGTCACTGTTCAGGAGTCTATAATTAGGTGAGGAAGGGAAATCAATCCTGACACTCAGAGGAGTTAAGTGATCATAGGATAATCAACTAGGATAACTGTAACCAGACATCAAGTGGTGGAAACATGAACAGATATTTATGTTTACTATATACTTCTTGATTTTTGATCAGGTGCTCCCTTCAATCAGTACTTTTAGCAACTGACTATGTATAGACTTTCTTAAAGACAGAAAAATTCTCCATGATCTAGCTTTAACTTAGTTCTGTATTATGATTAACTAGAGGCCTGTTGCACGGAATTTGTGCACTGGGGGGCG
>NW_006293779.1:3966606-3970216 GCF_000327345.1 Myotis davidii | reverse complement strand
GGGGGGGGGGGGGGGGGGGAGAGTCTCTCAGCCCAGCTTGTTCCCTCTCACAGTCCGGGAGCCCTCAGGGAGATGTCCGACTGACAGCAGTCAGTCAGACACCCTTAGCGCTGCTGCAGAGGCAGGAGAGGCTCCCGCTACCACTGCTGCACTCACCAGCCACGAGCCCGGCTTCTGGCTGAGCGGGACTTCCCCTGTGGGAGCGCACTGACCACCAGGGGGCAGCTCCTGTGTTGAGCATCTGCCCCCTGGTTGTCAGTGCATGTCATAGTGAGCGGTTGAGTGGCCTTAGCGTATCATTAGCATATTACGCTTTGATTGGTTGAATGGCCGACTGGACGACCAGACACTTAGCATATTAGGCTTTTATTATATAGGATTTATTTATGAACACCAACAATCCTTTACCTGTAACAGTATGTCAGCCCAGCACTGACAGGCCTCCTCCTTCTATATTCTCTCATACTGAGAATTCACCTGGCACTATTATTAACAAGTACACGAATATTCAGAGCAGCACCATTCATAATATTCATCTCAAATGCCCACCAGGAGTAGAATGGATAAATTGTGATTTATTTATAAAATGGAGTAACTATATAGCAACTAGAATGAAAGCACTAATGCTATATGCAATGGCTGAATCTCACAAACAGAATGTTGAATGAAAGTAGCCAGGCTCAAAAGAGTACATACTGTGTGATTCCTTTTATATGAGGTTTAAAACAGGTAACGCTAATCAATTATGATAAAAGTCAGAATAGTGGTTATCTTTTGGGAGGATAAGGACTGATAGGGAACATGAGAGGCTTCTGTGGTGCAGTACCATTCCCTATCTTGCTCTGGGTAATAACTACATGTGGGTGGCCACTATTTAAAAAATCACTGAGCCCTAGCTGGTTTGGCTCAGTAGACAGAGCATCGGCCTGTGGACCAACGGGTCCCAAGTTTGATTCTGGTCAAGGGCACATGTCTTAGTTGCAGGCTCCTCTCCACCTGGGCCCTAATCAGGGCTCATACAGGAGGCAACCAATCCTGTCTTTCCTCTCTCTTCCATTCTCTCTAAAAATCAATGGAAAAAATACCCTCGGGTGAGGATTAAAAAGAAAAAAATTCACTGAGATATACACTTATGCTCCATGCACTTTTCTGTAGCTATGTTATGCTCCAATAAAAAGCTTAAGTTTTGGGGGTTTTTTAAAGTAGAAGCATTAAAAAGCATGAGAGGAGCAAGAGAAAGCAAAGCAAAGGTAAGAGAGTGACTGGAAAAATGTACAAAATGGGAAAAAAATATAGTTGCTTACATTTGGTTTTAAAGAGAATTCTTTATATCCCAAAGTCGTGTGAATATTTTCTGAAACATTTTTATCTAACTTTGTTTATGAACGGATTAAATGTTTTCTTTGTTATCTAAATTCAGCTCCTCTTATCCAACTCTCTTACCTGCTTTGGATAAAAATAAGCTCATTCCACCAGAGCCAGAGCCAGCTTCCAAAACAGTATCTCCTGGGTTAATATTCATCATCAACAGCATCATACTTATATCCTATGATTTAAGCAAATAATCAATAAATATGTACTAGGCACCTACTCTTATCAAATATCATGTTGGACTTGGAAAAGAAGTGACAAAAAAGGATTAAACCCTGGCCCTGCCTAGCAAGAGTTTATATTTTACTTGATGAAATAAGAGATTTAAGAATCAATTAGCTAATAAAGCGGTATAATACTGAAATTATAGACAATAAATACAATAGGAAGGAGCTCCTACTTTAAAGACAAAGTGGGGAATTTAAGGAAACAATCACAAGGTATAAACAGCTTTGAACAAAACAGCAGTTAACACAAAACTATTGAATTCTGCAATACTTTTCCCTTTGCAAGAGCCCTTGGCTCCTACCTCTTTGCATGACTGGCTTTTCCTTAAATTGCGTTTATCAATTGTACCTCCTTGAGCCCTGGCCAGTTTTGCTCAGTGGTGGTTATAGTGTCAGCCTGTGGACCGAAGGGTTGCAGTTAGAGTCCTGGTCAAGGGAACGGATTTCGGGTTGCAAATTGGATCCAGGTCGTTATTCCTGGACAGGTCGGGGTGCATGTGGGAGGCAACCAGTCAATGTGTATCTCTCACATGGATGTTTTTCTCTCTCTCTATCGTAAAAAGATCAATAGAAAAACTATCCTGGGGTGAGGATTTTTAAAATAATGTACCTCCTTGGACACCTTCTCTAACCACCAGACATAAAAAAATTCTCTTCCCCCACGTCACCCAATACAATATTACTGTATCTTCATGACACTCAGCACTACCTGAAATTCTTATTCTTTCATTTACTTGTTTTTTTCTTTGTCACCCCCTCCAGGATGTAAGGTCTGTATTAAGAGCAAGGACTGTGGTTCACCATTCTACCTCTCTAAAGTAGTGCCCTGAACACAGAAGGTAGGTGATTATTTGCTGAATAAATAATGAGTGTCTCTGCATCTGGGAATAGGAGTTGTTACAAAGGAACAACCTGCCCAAGGACTGTGACTGTAATTAAGGACTGAAATAAACCGCTAGCAATGGATGATTAGTATAAGATTCTAGGAACCAGGTCAGTGATGGTGAACCTGTGACACGCGAACTCATTTTTTTGGTTGATTTTTCTTTGTTAAATGGCATTTAAATATATAAATATCAACATATAAGTCTTTGTTTTACTATGGTTGCAAATATCAAAAAATTTCTATATGTGACACAGCACCAGAGGGTTTTTCAAAATGCTGACACGCCGAGCTCAAAAGGTTCGCCATCACTGAATTAGGTAATTTATTCATAAAGGATATTCCTTTTATTTTTAGTGTTTAATTTTAACTATGTTAATACAAAACTTTTTCTAAAGGGAAAGCATAGTAATTTATCTATAGTTGATAACATACCTCTAGTAACATGCCTTATCAAATGAAATGATTAAAATATCACCATAACGATACTAAAAAATTGTCCCCAAAAGAGTTCAACACGCTGAGTGCTGAACTTGCAAACTTAGAATTATGGGGAACAAATATAAGTACTTATTATGTGCCTAGTGAGTTCACTTAACTCTATGTAGTAAATCGATATTCTTTTCACTTTACAGATTAGAGAATCGAGACTCCCAAATTAAAATCTGGCTGTTTCCTCCTATAATTAACATAAAAGTCATATCCATAACCCTGGCCGGTTTGGCTAAGTGGATAGAGCCTGGGCCTGCGGACTGAAGGGTGCCGGGTTTGATTCCAGTCAAGGGCAATGCCCGGGTTGCTGGCTCAGCTCCCCAGTATGGGGCGTGCGGGAGGCAAATCAACGACGAGAGATTCAATGATTCTATCATTGATGTTTCTATCTCTCTCCCTCTCTGAAGTCAATAAAAAATATCTTTAAAAAAAGTCATATCCATGATTTTTTAATAGACTGAGAACAATAAGAACCCGAACCACCTGAGAAGTGCTTTAAGTAGGTGAATCAGGTAGGCAGTGCTGATCTTTTGCTCTTTCTGGAACCAGTATGCACCTAACTCCCATGGCGTTACCTTGGGATACGTTATGGCAGGCCCTCTGTTCATCAGTAACACATAGTCCTCCAGTGCCGGCC
>NW_006293779.1:3966042-3966575 GCF_000327345.1 Myotis davidii | reverse complement strand
GCTTACCAAAGGAGCTCCTCAGCACCTGGCCGGGGAACTTCCCCACGATGTCGCTGAACGGGACTACCCCCCAGCTGCTATTTAAACGCCCGGCGTTGCTCAGCCGAAACAATTTTTTAAATTGTGTTTCCCTCTTCCCAGTCTCAGCTAAAATCAGCTCCCCAGCCCGAAAGGGCTCCTCCCTGGAAGTGGACCAGGGAGAGGAGCCGTGAAGTTCTGCCACCAGGGCGGGCAGGGAGGGACCCCCGGACGCCCGGTGTGCGGGATCGGACAGGGCCAGGTCTCCGCTCGAGTCCTCGCGCTCTCGAAGGGATGGCTCCTCTCGAGGCGCCGGCGGTCGGAGGCTTTCCAGTGACGAAAGACACCTGGTCCCAGTGCCCCGGCCGCTCGGAGGGAGTGATGGAGGCGACTCTGCGGCGGGAGCCTTCTTCGGCGCGGCCTCGCGCTCTCTCCGTCCATCTCGCGCGTCTCTTTGCGAGGAGTCGCTACACCGGGACCGAGCTCTCTCGACGGGCTCCCGTCCAAGGTCGCGC
>NW_006293779.1:3964110-3965834 GCF_000327345.1 Myotis davidii | reverse complement strand
GCCTGCGTCCCGAGGGGCTGGATGCCGAGCCGGGGGCGCGCGGCCGCCTAGTCCTCGCTCCGTGACCGTCCCAGGAGCGCGTCCCAAGCCCCCGGGGGCCATTTTCTTCTTGGAAGTGTGGACAGTCTAAGGAGCAGTTGACCGTTGGCAAGTCTCCAACCGCCTCGCCGGGGGACAGGAGGGTTAGGAGCGACAGAGCCCGTGAAAGCGCTAAATTCTGTACCAGGGCCGGCGCTGTCGTGGTCAGGAACACGGGCGGGTCTCCCCCAGGGGGTGCAAGTAAAACGCCCGAGTGGCGTCTGACAGGCGGCGGTTGATCGGGCCACCGCCGACCCGGTTCCTTCCCGCCTGGCGCTCCCCCCAGGCCCAGAGACTGTAGTGGCAGGGTTCACTTTGTGCTTATTATTTATTTATTAAAAACAGTTGTTTTTTAAAAAGACAAAAACGTAGTTGTTTTTAATAATTAAAATGCAATATTTGGTTACCTCTGTATTTTACCCTCCCCCAAACTAGAAGCATCTCAAAAGATTCAAAGGCCGCGCCGCTGAAACATGTCGGGGTAGCGCGATGTTTAAAGGCTTAATTCATCCCTCCAAAATTCATGGTTGAAATCGATGTCTCTGTACCTCAGACTATGACAGTATTTGGAGATAGGGTTTAAAGAGGCACTTAGGTGAAAATGAGGTCATTAGGATGGACGTTAATCCCGTCGGACTGTTATGCTTATAAGAAGACAGTGGGAGCCCTAACCTGTTTGGCTCAGTGGATAGAGCATCAGCCTTCAGACTGAAGGTTTCCAGGTTCGATTCCGGTCAAGGGCATGTACCTTGGTTGTTAGGCACGTTCCAAGTGGGGAGTGTGCAGGAAGCAGCTGATGGATGTTTCTAACTCTCTATCCCTCTTCCTTCCTCTCTGTAAAAAAATCAATAAAATATATATTTCTTTAAAAAGTGTGTATGGCTCTGAGCAGTTTGGTTCAGTGGCTAGAGCTTTGGCCTGTGGACTGAAGAGTCCCAGGTTCCATTCTGGTCAAGGGCATGTACCTTGGTTGCGGGCACATCCCCAGTAAGGGGTGTGCAGAAGGCAGCTGATGGATGTTTCTAACTCTAGCCCTCTCCCTTCCTCTCTGTAAAAAATCAATAAAATATATATTTCTTTAAAAAGTGTGTATGCATTTAAAAAAAAAAAAAAAGACAGTGGGACACAGGCAGAAGCCCGCCACCTACTGGCCAAGGGGAGAGGTCTCAAGAGGCCAAACTGCTTACACCTCCATGGTGGACCTCTAGCCTCCATAACTGTGAGAAATTGTCTAAAGCCCCCCCATCCCCCCCACCCCCAAAGAGCATTAACTGTATTTTCTGATTCTTTTTAATTGGTTCTCTTTAAAAATGTATTCCTAGGTTTTGGCACCCTCCAAAAATTTAAATAAAAATAAATTTACTCGTAAAAACAAAACCAGGAAAAGATTCCCTTTGGATTCCAAAGATTCATTTAACGTTAAATATCACTAACTTATTTGTTTAATATTAATCCAATTGGCACAAATTTACCGAGGGTCTGGCAATATTAGGCACGTTAGATATTTATGTCATTTAAGTTCACAATAACCCTGTGTTAGCAATAACGTTTCCCATTTTATGCATAAGAAAACTGACCCAAGGAGATTCCGTGAATTGGAATACATCCCATAACTGACAGGGTTTCCTATTTATGTCAGTCTGGTT
>NW_006293779.1:3963729-3964035 GCF_000327345.1 Myotis davidii | reverse complement strand
AGTCCATGCCCTTTGTATCTAATACTCCTCAAAGACCAGTCAACAGTGCAATTGAATTCACAGTTAAAATAAAATATGTTCAAAGGGCTGTGAATTCAGTTTAAATTTTATAAAATAGAACTTATTACTTTTGAAGACTTAATATTCTTCTAATTTGTGCTTTCTAAAACAGCAGCCACGGTAAACTCTATCATCAGGATTTCTCTCTCTTGATCCTAAAAATGAAAACACTGCTTCCTCCCCTCCCTTCCTCTTACCAACCCCCCCCCCCAAAAAAAAAATGCATGCTTTACTTTTGGTTTTGAT
>NW_006293779.1:3955664-3959612 GCF_000327345.1 Myotis davidii | reverse complement strand
TTTGCTTTTCAATATATATATTGATTTCAGATAGAAACATCAATGAGAATCATTGATCAGCTGCCTCCTGCATGCCCCCTACTGGGGATCGAGCTGCAACCTGAGCATATGCCCTGATCAGGAATCAAATTGTGACCTCCTGGTTTATAGGTCGATGCTCAACTACTGAGCCATACCAGCCAGGCTGGCTGACATTTTTAAATCTCCAAACTGGTTCACTAGTTCTAGGTCTAATCTCGTCCTCTGAGAACTGTCACACTGCACCCTTCCTTTCTGCCTTCCAGCTCTTTCTCAAGAGCTGCCAACTCACCCCGTAGCACTCAACCACAATTCATATTAAGTTATTTGTGAAGCATTTAAGCTTTATGCTCTGTCTTTGTTTATGAATGCACATAAATAAACTCCTCTAAACTAAAAACCTTTTAAAAACTTAAAACCTTGGGCACATCTATTTATTAACTATTCATTAACTTATTTACTTTGCATAATTGAGTCCTAGTCCTACATATCATACCTCCAGAAGACTCCCCTGAATACCCAAGACAAATACTGTTCTACTCTTTTATACATTGCTTGTTATTTAGTTTTTGTAAAACGGTAGTCACACTAATTTTTTCTCATATTGACTCTTTGTATTGTAGATTATAAATGAGCATAGAGTAAAAACTTAGCAAGAACTTAGCAAGACCATGTACAAGTGCCATTATTGTGAACTTTTAATACTCTAAGAAATCCTCTTTAATTAAATGACTCTTGTTTGTGTCCTGAAAATTTTAAACAAGTTGGTAAGGTTACATGTTAGTAAAGACAATCTGTCTGTAAGAAAGAAATTTAGGGTTAAGATGGCACTCTGAAGTGTCAGGTATTCCTGGGTGTGCTCTTATTCCAAAGATTATGTTAGAGTTTGATATGGCTGTTCAGCCATTACATCCCAATTTCAGTCAGTGAGAAGGAGGAAGAGGGAAGAAGGTCATGCCCTCTTTCCTTAAAAATATTTCCCTGAAAATGTACATGTCACTTCTGCTTACATTTCATTGACTAGGACTTAATTACATGGACAGATCTAGCTGCAAGGGAAGCTGAGAAATTTAGGGGGGGTTTTTTTGGTGTGTTTTTTTTAAAAAAACTCTTTATTGTTAAAAGTATTACATAGGTCCTCCTTTTTCCCCCATTAACTTTTTCCAGCCTGCTCCCATCCTCCCCCCGGAATTTAGTTTGTATTAGAGCTGATCATAGGCCTAACTAAAAATCTGAAATTCTATTAATATTGAAGAAGGAGAAAATGTGGATTTGGAGGCAATTAGCATTTTCTCTCACAGGTGCATGCTTGCTTATTTAGGCAATCCCCACTTAATAAATGAGTGTGTTCCTAAAATTTGTAAATAGGACATTTTTAATCTAATGTAAATAGTGGTTGTATTACAAGAGCTGCTCAAAAGTCTGTTGATTGCCTGGCCTGAGTAACTCGGTGATTGAGTGTCGACCTATGAACCAGAGGTCACAGTTTGATTCCCATTCAGGGCACATGCCTGGGTTGTAGGCTTGATCCCCAGTGTGAGGCATGCAGGAGGCAGCCTATCAGTGATTTTCTCTCATCATTGATGTTTTTATCTCTTTCTCCTCTCCCTTCCTCTCTGAAATCAATAAAAATATATTTTTTAAAAAATAGGGCAGGTGGGGGAAAAAGTCTGTTGAGGGGTAAAGTAGCTGAAGCAGTGTTCAATATTGAAGAGATAATGGGAAACTATAAACAGGCTCTTGTATCTTTAAAAAATTAAAATAAAATTCATAATTTAAACTGTTAGACTCCATCTCTGGTTGATCTATTAGTGCTTTGAACTCAGCATGACCGAAACTGAACTAACTCATTATTTCCTCCTTTCTCCTTTTTGTTCTTCCAGTTCCTTGAAACCCTGGTCCTCTTCTATTCCCTGTATCAGTTAAAATCACACAATTTTCTATTATTTCTAGGCTAAAAAGTTCCAAGTCATGTGACTTTTCTCTCTGTGAAGCTCTCTCTGGCACAGACATATGCACACTTACAACCTCTGATCAGTGGTCAAGTCCTGTGAATTTCCATTTCTGTTAGACACCACTCAATATAATTTGACCAGCCCCACCATTTCAAATAGCATGTCTTCTAATGCATCCTAAATCTGTATCTCTAGCAGTGATCTCACATATCCAAGTTCCTACTGAACAACTCTATTTGGATGTCTAATAGGCATATCGTACTTAACTGTCCAAAATAGAACTCTTGATTTCCACTCCACCCAAACTTGTTTTCCCAATTCAACTAATGGCACCATTCACTTACTTTTACACTGTTATGACTGAATACATTATTATTATGTGTATGCATAATTACAGATTGGAAGTGGTTAGGCAAAAATGGAAACAATTGTTACAATCGTGCAGTTATAAGTGAATATTTCTTTTAAACATTTGTTTAATCATGTTATTAAAAAAACAAAAACAGCTTGGCCCTGTCTGGGTGGCTCAATTGATTGAAGCATCATCCCTGTACACCAAAAATAGTTTTGGGTTCAATTCCAAGTCAAGGCACATACCTAGGTTAGGGGTTCGCTCCCATCTGGGGCATGTAAAGGAGGCAACTGATTGTTTCTCACATCCATGTTTCTCTCTTTCTCTCTCCCCGCTCCCCTCTCTCTGTAATCAATAAACATATCCTGGGGTGAGGATTAAAAAACAAAAAAATAGAAAACAGCTTCCTACACTACCCATATGGCATTGTTCTCAGTTCCCACATAACTGAAATGGAAACTTTCACAATGTCCAGAGACCTGCTACAAGGAATTTAAGGACAGGACATCCTCCTCCTTCATTTGCAGGATGTCCCGTCCTTAAATTCCTTGTAGCAGGAACCCACTTAGGTGGCGCCAACCTTGACTTCCAAATGGAACAGCACATCTACAAAAGGAAAAGTGATGGCATCTACATCATCAATCTGAAGAGCACCTGGGAGAGGCTTCTGGCAGTTCGTGCCACTGTTGCCACTGAAACCCCTGCTGATGCCAGTGTCATATCGTCCAGGAATGCTGGCCAGCAAGCTGAGTTTGCCACTGGAGCCGCTCTTACTGCCGGCTGCTTTACTCCTGGAATCTTCACTAACCACACCCAGGTAGTCTTACGGGAGCCGAGGCTCCTGGTGGTTACTGGTCTAGCGCTGACCACCAGCTTCTCACAGAGGCGTCTTACATTATAACCTGCCGACCACTGCGCTGTGTCACGCAGACTCTCCTCCGTGCTATGTGGACTTTGCCAGCCCTTGCAACAGCCAGGAGCTCACTCAGTGGGTCTAATGTGGTGGATGCTGGCTCGGAAGTTCTGTGCAAGCGCGGCACCATCTCCCGTGAACATCCATGGGAGGTCATGCCTGATCTCTACCACAGAGAGCCTGGAGAGATTGAAAAGAGAGAGAATTTTAGGGTGAAGGGGCTGCTCCAGCTCCGGAGTTCACTGCAGCTCAACCCGAGGCCAGAGATGGGTCTGATGACAAGCAGGTGCCTCTGTGCCTATTCAGCAGTTTCCTATTGAAGACTCAGCACTCGGCCTGCCATAGACGACTGCTCTGCAGCCTCCACTGTTCAGGCCGCTGAACGGGTAGGGACATCCACTGGTCCTAAGTTGTTCTTCCCCAAACTCTTAAACAGAATGGAAATAAGGTGGACGAAAAATAAAGTTTCAAAAACAAATAAACAACCCAAACCTCCCTTTTGTTATAAAGGAAAGGAATGGGCCCTGCCCTGCAACGCACCGTCCAGTTACCCCACGCGTCCACGCTACTTAGTACAAGTTAGTATTGGGCCCAGCGGGCCACCGTCCGCAGGTCGGGCCCGCCCCACGTTCTCTGGCGTCGCGAAGAGCTACTTCCCGGGCTCCCTCCGCCCCCCCTTCCTCCGCCCCACTTCCGCCCTCAGGCCCCGC
>NW_006293779.1:3952538-3955517 GCF_000327345.1 Myotis davidii | reverse complement strand
CGAGTGTGGGAGACAGCCAACAACAGGTTGCACCAAGAGTACGTGCCTTCCGCGCACCTCAGCGGTACCTGCACCTGCCTGGCATGGGCGCCAACGCGGTGGGCCCCGCGTCTCCAGTCCCCGGCGGGCTGTCCAGAGGGCAGTGACCGAGCGCTCGGCCCGCTCCGAGGGGCAGTGGACCGGAGCCCTACCAGCGGGCTCCACGCGGTCTTCGCCCTCGCTCCGCTGGCTGTCTCCGGGCCGCCATGTTCGCCACGGCCCTGGTCCCCTCCGGCTGCCGGGCCTCGCTGAACAGAACGCGATCTTCTGAGTCCTGGCTGTTGACAGAGCCCCACTTCGGGGCTACACCGCTCCTGGACTCACTCACTTCCCTCTCATCGGATTTGCCCCGGGCGGCTCGAATCAACAAGTCTGCTTCCTTCCATGCACCCCACCCTGGGTGCCGGCTTACCACGTGTTTGTCTTCCACGTCCAAGACGTGGGACTCTCACTCTTGACTCTCCCAGGCTCCTTTCCATCCTCAGCCGCGTGAACCTTCTTGCTTTTTTACCTTTAACATCGGCTCGACTTCCCTTTGTAAGCATCCTTTCCCCCCAAGTCTGAAGTCTGTATTAGGATGTGGAGGCAAAGTGAAGTAGTTTAACTTAAATATTGAGTCCAGGTGAAGTTTGTCTTAGAAGGGGCACTGCCGACGTAGGGAAGGCTTTTCGCCCCTAGGGATCCATCTCAGGTAAGATGCCACCCCCTGTTGAGTCACCGCTGCATCTGCTGTAACTCACACGCACGTGGGAACGGCAGCTAAGCTCGACTGCCTTCCTGTGAGTCCAGGCTTAGCTTCGTCTAGTTCCCCATTTGTAAAATGGAGTTAATAGTACCCACCTCACAGAGTGTTTGTGAAGGTTTACCTATTTAATGTGTAAAGCATTTAGAATAGTTCTTGGTGTGTAAGTGCTATAAGTTTTGTTGTTATTAGTCTTATATTTGTAGGGCTAGTTCTGCCGAGTAAAGACTAACTTTTTGACTTATTTGGGAAGAAGAAAGTCTCTGGAAAATTAAGCAACTTGCAGAAAGCAACAAATTGAGCTCAGTTCTCCATTATCTGCAGCAAATAGTTAATATCAGGCTGGCAATTTTTTTTTCCCCATTCTGGTTTCCTGTAGACTTACAATCATATTGTATGTCTCAGAAATAAAACATTTATCTAGTCTTAAATTTCCTGTTAAAAGTCATAGTTTTAAATTAAATATAGCACTCTAATACAATAGAAAACTATCCGGATTTAGTTTCATAACCGGGACTCAACTCAAACTTGGTTTTGTCACATTGAGCAAGCCACTTTAATTTTGAGAGCCTCATTGAAAAGTGTGAGGGGTTACATTAAAAATAGGTTTCGTATCCTTTTGCCTGTATTCTCTCATTTTAGCCACACAACTCTATGAAATCCCCTGAAGTTACTACATTTCTTAAAACTAAGAATCAGAACTAAGAAAGTTTAAATGACTTCACCAGAGACTTAATAACCAATAAAGTAGTTGTGGCCACTGGAGTTGAGATACTATGACTGGTGTAGCATGGTCTGGCATGTAGTGAGTGCTCAATAAAGGTTAGTTGCTATTAATTGAATGAGTCAACGAGAGATCCATATGAACTCATTTATCATTTACTGCTACATTCCTCAATGTAAATCAGTTTGTAAGAATACCCTCTAAGTTTCAGTGATTGGCAATTCACCACGAGAACAAAGTTTGGTGATGTTATCAATGGGGTGGTGCTGTTTTTCTAGGGTAATGAGTTAAAGCAGTTCATAAACGTGTAGCAAATTTAGACTGCTGCTTCTTGTTCTCAGTCACCGAATGATTATAATACTTTGCATTTATGCCATAGTAGTTTCTAAAGGGTTTCTGTACATATTATGTAGCTGGGCATTTCCATTTGGTTGATGGAGCCTGAGTGAAGGAGGACCTTTAATGATGACAAGAAAAGTACAGGGAGACATTGGTGGACTATGGATGGATGCTATTGTTTGAGCAGGTTTAGGTGTATAACGAAGGCTGAGATGTTATGTGGTATGTCAAAGCCACACAATAAGTAGTTAAGCCATCTAGGAACAGACTTGCTCTTTCATTCCCCCCTTAAATCTTTCAAACTTTTCTCCTTTTCCTTCTCTGCTATAGAGCCTGGAGAAGTAGACCTTGTTTACTATTGGCTACCACAGTAAATGTATTTATGCTGTTTTGCTATCACAGCAAAGCACACTCACACCTTAGGGCTTGCTGAATGAAGCACATGGCATTTCAGACATTGCACGGGGCAAGCATAGTCGCATAAAGGGTACTTCTGGGAAAAATCTGAGCTGAGCATCCCCACTCCTTGTCCTTAGAGATGTAGCACAATCCAGTGTGTTCTTGTACAGTGCTCTGTCTTAAGGTCTCTCCGGTATTCAAATGTCAAAAGAAGGAAAACTTTGCAGATAAGGTCCCACTGGTAGAAATAGATGTTCCTTTGTATTAGAATGTAATTGGGTTTTTTTGGTATAAAGACTATATGTAATTATATATAAAATGCACACATTTTGTTCATTGCTGTCCATGAAACATTTGCCAGAGAAGCAACTAAGGCCAAGAAATGGCATAGAAAACTAATTGCAGAATGAAACTTGAAACTTTGGCATAATTTGCAGTGTCTAGAGGTCAGTATTGTTCAAAAATAGGTTTTGATCCATTAGTGGATTGTGAAATAGATTTAGGGGGTTGTGATGGCATAAGACAATATTAGAGAGTGTATTTTGCAATGTAAAGGATACATTTTTGGTGAAACTTGCTTCACTTATATGTATACACATTCTTATGAGTATGCACTGGCTCTCCACATAAATGCTTTTCTTATTCTGGGATCTAGTGTAAAATGTCATTACTAAATTGGTGAAATTCAGACTTCTCATTACCTGGATATGCTTTTTTTTTCTGTCTTCACAGAATC
>NW_006293779.1:3951909-3952426 GCF_000327345.1 Myotis davidii | reverse complement strand
AAAATTCAAAATATTTGCATTTGAAGGGCAAAGCAAGGTTTCCCTTTGGCCTTAAGAAAAGGAGGTTTTTGTGGAGAAACGATATTTGAGGTAGAACTTGAAGCATGGATAGATTTTTTTTTTTAAACCAAATGATCATTGAGATGAGTAGGAAAAGGCCCCTCCAAACGCAGGTAAAAGCAAAGGCAAAGTGGGAAAGTTTATTTGTGATTAGGGAGTGTAATGTAAGGATGGAATTGAAAATAAGGCTGGAAAAAATGAGTTGGAGGCAAATTGGGGATGCTTTGAATGCCAATTAGTTTATGTTGTTGATTTACTCTTCTCTGGGGAGCCATTGACATTTTTGATCACAGGAATAACAGGTTCAGATAGAAAATGCCAACAAAGGCCTGTCATAAACTGTAATCATTAGGTACACTAAACTTTTGGTTTCAGAAACATTTAGTAATGAGGTAGTACTTTAAATATTAGAGTTCACTAAAATGCACATTGGTTATTGAAACTTCTTAACTGGTTG
>NW_006293779.1:3937584-3951867 GCF_000327345.1 Myotis davidii | reverse complement strand
TGCTGAATGGGAAGTTATTTTTAAAAACATCTTCCAGCACTGAGAAAACATACATGAGTCAGTAATTCTTTGAGATTAATTAATTAGATTACATTTAGGTTTAGATCATTAATCCTCAAAATTGAATACTACTACCACTTGTTCACTCTGCTTGCTTCTCCCAAAAACACATTTTGCTGATAGGAAAACTAGGTTTTGAATATATTAATGTTTAATTTCTAAAATTTATGTGCTTTTAAATGCAAATCCACAGAAAAACATATTGCATATATTTAGGCCAACCTGTGTTTTACAGGTTAGAAACCTCAGTGTAGATAAATTCTAATTTGATTTGGGAAAATCAAAAGCAGAAGAAATAATTTCTAGACTCAGAGTTTACTGATGAGGTAGTAGTAGATGGGTATACTTTCCCCATTATCCTCACCTGAATAGGGATTTGTGTTCATAATCATATGAAAAACCACATTTGTTTTCTGGGATCATTCAGATGTGGCTTTAGAAATTCATTTAACTGAAACTGGGATCTAGGACAAACCTTGTGCTAAAGTTTCAAAGCTTCAAGCAAATTAAATGTTACTCTAGAGATTATCAGATTGATTTATATTTCCGCTTTTAATTGTAACATCTCTTTTGGGTCTATGAAGGTGGATACATTTTTCAGGACTTGCAAAATGTGTGTTATTTTTTCTGTGTGTAGAACGTTAGCCTATTTTTGTTAAATCTTTTTTATTGTTGTTGATAAGTACGCCCAGTGAATCATTCTTCAAATGTACCATCTCTATAAGATAACATAAAGAAAAACATGGAAAATGCCTTATAAATCTACTCCTTGATATTCTTTATGCACTGGTAACATAGTTTTCATTGATGGGCTTTGGGTTGAGCAGATTTTTATGTATCCAGGACTGCTTTTTTGTGCTGTAGAGCAAAGATCGTGCAGTCCTGGGAAATGTCCCTTTGGGTATTGGTCCGTTTTACACTAAAAGAATGGATTTTCCAGCTTCTTTATGCTAAAATAGAGGCTGGGAAGCTTTGATTTTAAGAAATTACAAACATGGAAGATAAGTTCAAAAATTATAATTTTTCAGCATTATAAACTGATATAGTAATCTGAAGTTGGAATCATTGATTGTCTTTTGATGGACAGACAGCTGTTACTATCATTTTTGAAATAAATCCAAGTCTGTCGCCTTTGACACTAGATTTAAAGTTGTGCCTCTTCTGTCATTGGAATCAAGACAACATGGAACTTTTAGACTAGCTCTGTGCAGCTCTTTAGTTACAGCAATTTTTTCACTCAAATTGAAGTAAATGCATTTTATAAATATTAAAACATTTGTGTCAGTTTTCCTAAAAACGAAGCTAGAATGTGAAAGAAAAGATGAGGTGGAAGGGGGGATGTTGGCTACATAGGTATGGGTCTGTCATCTCTCTGCTTGGGATTGGAGCATTGGACCTGTTAAGAGAATATCAAGAGCGTACCAAGTTGTTCTATTTGACACCTTCCTTCCAGGGAAGTGGGAGATAGGGCAGGGGTGGGCAGACTTTTTGACTCAAGGGCCACAATGGGTTCTTAAACTGAACCAGAGGGCCAGGACAAAAGCATGGATGGAATGTTTGTGTGAACTAATATAAATTCAAAGTAAACATCATTGGCAAATATGGTATTTAAAAAAAGAACATCATTACATAAAAGGGTACAGTCTTTTTTTTCAATAGTTTTATTCATTTCAAACGGGACGGGCCGGGCCCGCGGGCCGTAGTTTGCCCACTGCTGAGATAGGGGGACGAGAATTAGGCGCTCTTCTGTTGGATTGATTTTTTTTCTAAGTAGTGAGAAAGTGGGAATCCTACCTCCACTTTTTTTTTTTAAGTAATGTCACTTAGTGCAATTACATTTCCTTTGTGGGCTATTGGGCATTTGCGTTTATACATTAATGATGTTTCAGTGTTTAAAATACAAACTAAACATTTTTTTTCTTTTATTTTTAGGAAAGTCCCCAGAGGAAAAAAAGGAAATCAGAACCTATAGAAACAAGTAACCAGATTGACTTGTTGGCTCTTGGTACAGCAGTTGGTAGTATTTTATTATACAGTACAGTGAAAGGAGAATTACACAGTAAATTAGTAGTAAGTATGTGTGTATGTGATATAAAGATAAGAGATTTATGAAATAAAAACTTTAGGGCCGAAACCGGTTTGGCTCAGTGGATAGAGCGTCGGCCTGCGGACTGAAAGGTCCCAGGTTCGATTCCGGTCAGGGGCATGTACCTGGGTTGCGGGCACATCCCCGGTGGGAGATGTGCAGGAGGCAGCTGATCGATGTTTCTCTCTCATCGATGTTTCTAACTCTCTATCTCTCTCCCTTCCTCTCTGTAAAAAATCAATAAAATATATATTTAAAAAAAAAAAAACTTTAGGATATGCTATAGGAGCTACAGGTGCACTATGGGTGCATTTTTTTGCCCCTTACACATTTAAAATTCTGAACATAATATTTAATCATAGCTATGATAGGCAACATTGTTCTTATACATCAGGATATGAAAAAATATTGACTAAATTGAAAACAAGAAAGGGCAAAAAGAATGCTAAGTATCACAGATAACTTCAGGAAGAAGTCCTCCATCTCTAGGTTAGAGAACGAAGGAGATGGTTGGAATTATTGCTGAGCAAGTGTGGCTCTTCATGTGGCGCTGTCTCTTGAGCAGGAGTTGGCCCCATGGGCCCGGCGTCCAGAACTCTGAAGCGGGGGCTCCAGCTGACTGCTGGTGTCTCTGAAGGGAGGTGATGAAACTGGTTCTCCAAGTGCTGGACAAATTGCATTCAGCCACTGCTAAAAAGATTGCCACTTCTGGGTTGAAGAAGCAGTGGGGTGATGCAGACTGGGAGACAGGAAGGAATAAGTCCCTTGTCTCCCTTAGCACCCCTTATTGGTGGAGTCTCCTGGCCATCCAGCTGGCAAAACAGAAATATGGTTTGTACAAGCCAGCCCTGGCATTGCAGAGCGGAGAAGTGAGGGTTTACCTCTGCAAGATAGTAACTTCTGACACACTTTGTTTCAGACAAGATTCATTGCAATATATATTTTGGTGTTCACTATATAGGAATGCTTTCTGAAGATATGAGTAAATGTTTTCTTTTTTAAGTAACATCTTACCTATGGATAATTTTGAACTACATAATGTTTAAAAGTGAAAAATTTTATACTTAAATCTATTACTGAAAGGTCCTATTTGATAGATTATATATTTCTTGGCTTTATGCATATGTTTAAAAAGTACATTTGGGTTGTCTGTTCATCTGTTTTGTATCCTGATATTTTCCATCCCATTACAACGTAAACAATTTTCATATCTGTCAAGAACTATTTATAAATACTTTTAATGACTGTCTAAAATACCATTAAATTGGATAGTTCCTTAATGATTTAACTATTACAATTTGGTGGTTTCTGATATATGTTTGGTGTTCTAATTTTTTTTACATGAATTCCCAGAATTACTAACCTGCAATTAATGAGTCAAAGGTTTTGAATATTAAGGGGTTTTATACATACTATAAAAATACTTGCTGGAAGAGTTTTCCTGATTTGTACTTACATCAGCAATGGAAGGATAGTACCAATAGAATTATTGCCTCCTTTGAATATTCCCATTAAAACAGCAATAACTAACCAAAAAACAGCTAATTTGATAAGCGATAAAAATTTTTTTAAATATTGTGCCTCTGAGTAAGCCAGCATCTTGCCATGTTTAGAATGTTTAAAGTATCATTAATATGATATCTAAGACCCAAAGAAACATTTAGTCTTTGCCTGAAAATAACAGTGATTTCTTTATTGAGAGAGAGTTTTGGCACCTTTTAAAAAGGATTTTCAATGATAGTTTTGACTGGCCATGATTTTTATCTAAAATGTTGACTTTAAACTCTTAGGATTGGACTTTACTAGTTCACTCAGGTGTCACAGTTTTTTTGCCACTGTATATGAAGTATGTGCCATGCTTTATGGTGGCATACCTGTTAAAAGCAGTTGTGGTTAGGATTAGGATCCTTTAACTTAGCATGTAGAAGTATGTTTTTCCAGCAGAGAAGGGGAGGTTAGCATTTGATGAAATTATGGCTGATTCATCTCATTTTTGATGTTGGAAAGAGATAGATATAGGTGTTTTTAGTTTAACCTGAGCCTAATGTTTTAGTTAACTGTTTAGTGATGATTCCAGGGTGCATATGAGATATTTTTTCTTTCATCTCCTTTTTTTAAATTTACAGAGCGGTGGACATGACAACAAAGTCAATTGCATACAGTGGCATCAGGACAATGGCTGTTTGTATAGTTGTTCAGATGATAAACATATTGTGGAATGGAATACACAGACGTGCAAAGTAAAGTGGTGAGTAACATTGATGGTTCTGCAGTATTGGAGGAGTGACTTGGAGATACATTAGAATTTGACAAATCAAGACTGTTCTTTTTTTTTTTTTAAATATATTTTATTGATTTTTTACAGAGAGGAAGGGAGAGAGATAGAGAGTTAGAAACATCGACGAGAGAGAAACATCGATCAGCTGCCTCCTGCACATCTCCTACTGGGGATGTGCCCGCAAACAAGGTACATGCCCTTGACCGGAAGCGAACCTGGGACCTTTCAGTCCGCAGGCCGACGCTCTATCCACTGAGCCAAACCGGTTTCAGCAACTGTGTTCTTTTTTATTTTCCCCCTATATTGTATTCTTGCTATAAGTAAAATATGATATTGGGCATATTGGGGAGTGTTGCCACTCTTACAGGCTTAAGAGTCTATAAGGCTATAGACTCTTCTCAAGGAACTTTAAAAAATATACTTTTATTTATTTCAGAGAGGTAGGGAGAGAGAGATAAAAACATCCATGAAAGAATTATTGATTGGCTGCCTCCTCACACCCCCTACTGGGGAACAAGGCTGCAACCCAGACATGTACCTTGACCGGGAACCGAACCTGTGACCTCTTAGTCCATAGGACAACACTCAATCCACTGAGCCACATCAGCTAGGCAAGGAACTTTTTTTTTTTTTTAAATATATTTTATTGATTTCTTACAGAGAGGAAGGGAGAGGAATAAAGAGTTAGAAACATCGATGAGAGAGAAACATCGATCAGCTGCCTCCTGCACACTCCCTACTGGGTATGTGCCTGCAACCAAGGTACATGCCCTTGACTGGAATCGAACCTGGGACCCTTGAGTCCGCAGGCTGACGCTCTATCCATTGAGCCAAACTGGTTAAGGCTAGGCAAGGAACTTTTAATGAAATCTTGCATACATAAAAGTTAAATAATGGTATAAAAGATAACTGCGCAAGAGATGTCATCAGATAGCATGTCATGACTGGTCACATGAGTAGGGTAGTGTTGGAAAGGCCTGGTGGAAGAGTAGAGGTTTCTGTTGGGCTTTCTAGAATGTAGATAAGATTTGGACAGAAAAGGCTTCCAAGGATGGGGAAAGGAAGATGGGGAAATGGCAAAGGCTAGGAGAAAAGGAAGTGAGATATTTTCTTAGAACTGAGTAGAGTACTTAGATGAGGGACATATTAGAGTTTTTTGGTAGAGGGTATGAACCAAAGTATCTTAAGAGTCTGGCCTTAAGTGGCAGGTAAAAACCACAAACAACTATTTGGTAAGCAGGAGAGAGTCAGTGAAGGACAGTGTCTTGGAAATAAAATAACCAAAATAATGCTTTGGAAAAAAGTAATCTGTCACCAATGTCTAGAATATATTGGAAGAAGCTAGTTTGAGGGACTTACTGTACATTTGCTTAGGTTTGTGTATACCTGTCATTTCATTCTCACTTCTATAGTAGTATAATTCTCAGTTATTTTTAGACACATCAGTTTTATTATTTATTGGAGGCTTTCCTACAATTACATTTATTTCTTGGAGGACTTCTGCCTTGGAGGGTCTGCTGAACAGTTGTCCTGGGATTTCCTTTGTCCGTCATCTTGAAAATTCTCTTGTCAGATGTAGCCTTTATTTCCTAAATTCCATGTTTCATTGTTGGTTTGCTCCTTTTTTTCCCTCCATGAAACCAAGTTTATTCAATTTTTTATTTTTTTATTGTCTAAAGTTTTACATGTCTCCTTTTTCCCTGATTGACGCCCCCCCCCCGCCCCATAGCCAGTCCCACCCTGGGCAAGCCCCCACCAGTCCAGTGTCTGTGTGCATGCATACAAGTCCTTTGGTTGTTCCCCCACCCCTCCACCCTTTTTGATCCACTCATCTGCTGATGGGCACTTAGCTTGCTTCCAAATCTTTGTTATTGTAAATTGTGCTGCTATGAACATAGGGGTGCATATGTCCTTTCTGATTGGTGATTCTGGTTTCTTGGAGGGTCTGCTGAGCAGTTGTGCTGGGATTTCCTTTCTCCGTCATCTTGAAAATTCTCTTGTCAGATGTAGCCTTTATTTGTATTTGGTTTCTGGTCTATAGTCCTAGAAGTGGGATTACTGGGTCCAATGGGAGTTCCATTTTTAACTTTGAGGAAACTCCATACTGTCTTCCACAGTGGCTGCACCAGTCTGTATTCCCACCAGCAGTGTACAAGTGTTCCTTTTTCTCCGCATCCTCTCCAGCACTTGTCATTTGTTGATTTGTTGATGATAGTCATTCTGACAGGTGTGAGATGGTACCACATTGTGGTTTTGATTTGCATCTAGTGGATGATTAGTGACTTTGAGCATGTTTTCATATGTCTCTTGGCCTTCCTCTGTCTTCTTTCAAAAAGTATCTCTGTCTGTTGACCATTTTTTTTTTTTGTTTGGGTTGTTTATTTTTCTTTTGTTAAGTTGTATGAGTTCCCTGTAAATTTTGGAGATTAAACCCTTACCGGTGATAACAATGGCAAATATGTTCTCCCATGCAGTGGGCTTTCCTCTTGTTTTGTTGATGGTTTCTTATGCTGTACAGAAGCTTTTTATATTAGTAATTATCTGAGAGATGCAAATCAAAATGACAAGGCAGTACCATCTCACACCTGTCAGAATAGCTGCTCTTGCCTCCTTTGTCAATAATGAATTGAGCATAATGGCTTAGATCGATTTCTGGGTTCTCTGTTCTGTTCCATTGGTCTTCGATTTCTGGGTTCTCTGTTCTGTTCCATTGGTCTACGTCTGTTCTTGTGCCAATACCAGGCAGTTTTGAGAACTGTGGCTTGATATCTGGT
The DNA here is from genome assembly GCF_000327345.1 of Myotis davidii. Classification (NCBI taxonomy): domain Eukaryota; kingdom Metazoa; phylum Chordata; class Mammalia; order Chiroptera; family Vespertilionidae; genus Myotis; species Myotis davidii. The sequence goes on along the minus strand of NW_006293779.1, from coordinate 3,944,669 downwards.
ATTATGATCCCTCCAACTTTGTTCTTCTTTCTCAAGATTGCTGTGGCTATTCGGGGTCTTTTTGCTCCCTTATTTTTGGTGAAACTTACTAAGAAAGGGTGCATGGATGGTAAATTTATTGAAATTTTGCTTGCTCATGAGAGTCATTATTCTAGCCTCACAGTTGATTCATAGTTTGAAGATAATTTTAAGTTGGAAATAATTTTCCCTCAGTATTTTGAAGCATTGGTTCATTGGTTTTATAGCTTTCAGTGTTAATTATCCTTAGTACTCTAAAATATCCTGAGATTTTTTTTTCGTTAATCACTGAATTATATTGGAATTTGGGAGACCATTTAGCCTGGAAATCTGTATTCTTCAATTTTCTTTACTATATTCGTCCCCTCTGTGGTTTTGTTATTGTTGTTATAATTTTTTTTCAATCATTCTCTTGAATTCACTGTTGTTTAGATTTTATATCTCCTGGATTACTGCTTTAAGATTTTTTTTCCTCTCATTTTTTTTCTTTTGTCTTTCTCTTCTGTTAGCTGGGGAATTTTTTCAATTTTATCTTCCAAATTTTTTATTGAATTTTTAAATTTCTCTTACCATATTTTTTAACTTACAGGAGCTATTTTTTGTTCTCTTAATATTTTTGTTGCATCATGCTCCTTTTATGCACTTACTATATTCTAGCTCTAAAGATATTAGTTATAGGATTTAAAGTTTATTTCTTTTGTCCCTTGTGTTTTGTTTGATTTCAATCTCTGTCTTTAATGTGAAAGGCATCTTCAAAAGAGTGCAGGTCTTTGGCTGGCTGTTGCTTTTGAAAAATGAAACATTAAAAATCTTACTGGAAGGACTGTGTGTGTTGTGTGGCTCAATTGTTGGACTTCATTTGTAGAATTATTGGGTGGCCTTCAGATTTCAGTGTGTGGGTCATTCCTCTGGAACCAATCACATTTCCCAGAGTGGAGTCTTCTGATCGAGTGCTTTTCAAGTTCTGCTGTGCATATACAGTACTTGTGCATACAGATCTGATTTAGTAGGTCTAGGTTGGGGCTTGGAAATATGTAATTCTAACAAATTTTCAGGTGATGCTGATATAGGAGGGTTGCATTTTGATTTGCAAAGCTCTTAATGGGGGAGTGGGTGGAGGAAGTGGTGATGATATTAGCTCTGTGCTGGCATTTTCTTTTTAAAGAAATATATTTCTATTGATTTCAGAGGGAAGGGAGGGGGAGAGAGAGATAGAAATATCAATGGAGAGAATCATTGATCTGCAGGCTCCTGCCCGCCCCACACTGGGGATTGAGTCTGCAACCCGGGAATCGAACCATAACCTGGTTCATAGGTCGACACTCAACCACTGAGCCACGCCAGTGGGGCTAGTATATACATATAATATTTTCTCCTAGCCTTTTGCTTTTATTTTATCACTTATTTTGTACAGATATAAATCAGGTAATTTTTTTTTTCCTTTATGAGTTCTGGTTTGCAATTGCTTTGGAAAACCTGTCCTAACCCCAGGATTATAAAGTTGGTTCTATATATTTTTCAGTACTTATTTTTAGTAAGTCTTATGTGCATATATTATAAAGTAGGAATCTTAAGTTTTTTTCAAATGAGTAATTTGACATTCCAATGTGATTGGTAGAGCAATACATTTTCTTTCACTTTAGAGTTAACCTCTTTTGGTCATAAGTTTGCTACTATTATTTCTTGATTTATAAGTGAATAGCTAAGCTCCCTGCTGCCTATGACAGTATTAATGTGTGCAGCAAACTGCAAAGACTCATGTTACTAATTGTATTTGAGGTATTAAAAAGGAATCTACAACGAATTTACCCTATCAGATGGGGCTCATCTATGTGGATTTGGGATGAAATAACCTTTTTGGTTGAGGAGTCATTTGTATTATTAGGTAAATTAAAAGCCAGTTCTCCAGCCCAGCCAGTGTGGCTCAGTGGTTAAGTGTTAACCTATGAACTAGGACGTCATGGTTCACTTCGTTATCAGGGCACATGCCCAAGGTGGCGGGCTCAATCCCCAACAGGAAGCATGTGGGGGGAGGTGGGTACAGCCGATCAATGATTCTCTCTCATTATTGGTGTTTCTATCTCTCCCCTCTCCCTTCCTCTCTGAAATCAATAAAAATACACATATTTTTTAAAAAGCCAGCTCTCCACTGGTTTGGCTCAGTGGATAGATCGTTGGCTTGCGGTCTGAAGGGTCCCAGGTTCGATTCTGGTCAAGAGCACATTGCCCGGGTTGCGGGCTCGATCCCCAGTGGGGCGGGGTGGGTGTGCAGGAGGCAGCCTATCAATGATTCTCTCTCATCATTGATATTTCTAGCTCTCTCTCTCCCTCTTCCTTCCTCTCTGAAATCAATAAAAATACCTACATACATACATATATACATACATATAAAGCCAGCTCTCCAGAGCATGTAGGAATCATGGTGGGGGGCGGGGGGAGATAGGATGGACTTGCAGAGGTCCAGCCAGCATGGTAATTTCTTGGCATTAACAAAATCCACCTCATGGATCACAGGGTATGCAACTACCCATTTTACATTCTTAACATCTCTTAACCATTTCCTGATACCTTTTAAGAACCAATCTTATCAGGGAGGCTTTACCTTAGTGATATATTCAAGGTTAGTTTTTTTTTTTAAATATATATTTTATTGAATTTTTACAGAGAGGAAGGGAGAGAGATAGAGAGTTAGAAACATTGATGAGAGAGAAACATCGATCAGCCGCCTCCTGCACATCTCCTACTGGGGATGTGCCCGCAACCCAGGTACATGCCCTTGGCCAGAATCGAACCTGGGACCCTTCAGTCCACAGGCCAACGCTCTACCCACCGACCCAAACTGGTTTTGGCAAGGTTAGTTTCTTGACATAAGCTTTTAGGGAATGCAATTTGGCATTGAACCTTAGTTGATATTTTTAATGTCTGATTTGTCTTTTGTTATGTTTTTGCTTTGAATAAACTTTCCTCTGTATTGAGATATTTTTGTTTCTCTTCACAATACAGCAAATGGAAAGGTGACAATAGCAGCGTTAGTTCCCTGTGTATCAGCCCAGATGGAAAGATGTTGCTTTCAGCTGGTCGAACAATCAAACTATGGGTTTTGGAGACCAAAGAACTCTACAGAGTGAGTGAATCAAATTAGTTGTAAGCATAATAGTCATCTAAAGTAAGTATGGAGAAGTCAGAGGTTATGAGCCATAGTATATTATTTTAAGAATACAGATTCTTGCCTGGCTTGCGTGGCCAGTGGATTGAGCATTGTCCCATGGACCAAGAGATCCTGAGTTTGATTCCTGGACAGAGTACATGCTGGGTTGCTGGCTCGATCCCCAGTAGGGGGTCGGGGGGCGTGCAGGAGGTACCTGATCAATGATTTTCTCTCATCATTGATGGTTCTATCCCCTCTCTCCCTTTCTCTCTACCTAAAAATCAGTAAAAACATTTAAAAACAAAACATTCTTTATTTTTAAACATGTCAAATAGTAGAATTAATAGACAAAAGTTAGCCTCCAAATCTGGTTTGTTGATGTTAAATATTAAATAGGTTATACATGTCCACTCCACATGCATTGGGAAAATGAATAGACCAAATGAGTGGAATTATAATTAAAAATCTTTTACTCTAGTATGCAGTGATTTAGTGATTTTGATTTCTAGCTTGCATCCAGCATTTGGTCCACTTAAAGTATTTAACTGAAGATTAGTTTTAGATTTGAGTGTTCTTAGGGATTACTGAACTTTTGGTGCTGTGATGATGCCTTAAAATTGTGGTTTCGACTCACTGAGAGTAAATGAAGACCTACAATTCCTTGGCTGTGTCTGAGCACCTTATCAGCCCTTTAAAAATTGAGTAGAATTAAGTGGATCTTTAACTCAAAAATGGCAGAACCACAGGTAGTGGAGTGCTGTCATGGGAGTTAAAAGGAGCATCTTAATTTTTATTATTTTCTGATGGACTTTTTAAGAAGTGAGAGTATAGCACAAATAACCTTAGTTCTTAGAATTAAATTTGTTAACTTTAGTCTGGAGCTCTGATTTCAGATATGTCTTATGATACATATGGACTCTTAACTTTGTTTTATATCCTCATAAACATGATGTAAACTTTTTTTTTTTTTTTAGCACTTCACGGGACATGCAACGCCGGTTTCATCACTTATGTTCACTACTATCAGACCTCCTAATGAGAGCCAGCCATTTGATGGAATTTCAGGTCTTTATTTTTTATCTGGAGCAGTACATGACCGGTTACTTAATGTCTGGTACGTAATCTTTTGGAAGGTAACTTTGCCTTGAAAGAATCCATCATAGCTTATATGGTTAATATAAACGATGAATATGAGACTTGCTTTATTGTAGTCAATGTTAGATTTATATTGACATGTAATGAAGAATTGAGCCTGCCTTAAACTGACCTATATCAGGAAAATTTAAGAGCACTGTATAATAAAACTTCCTCCATTCTTTAGAGGTGTAGTGGGCTCAATATTTTTATGAGTGGGCAATTTAAAAGTAACCTTTAAAAATTTTCAGGAAAATCTGAGTTTGTTGAAATAGATGACTGACTACGGGGTTAGTACAGTAATGTTTACTTACTGATGATTTGCTGAGGACATCAAACTACTTGGCTATATTTTTGGAACTACTTTTAAAAAAAAACATGATGTAAACTTATTTTTTATTGATTTTTTACAGAGAGGAAGGGAGAGAGATAGAGAGTTAGAAACATCGATGAGAGAGAGACATCGATCAGCTGCCTCCTGCACATCTCCTACTGGGGATGTGCCCGCAACCCAGGTACATGCCCTTGACTGGAATCAAACCCGGGACCTTTCAGTCCGCAGGCCGATGCTCTATCCACTGAGCCAAACCGGTTTTGGCTGGAACTACTTTTAAAAGTAAAAATTAATTTTGTATTAAAGTGCCATCAAAAAGTTTTCAAATTTAAGAAATACGTGGAGTTTATTGGATTTTATGGCATCATCTGATGATGAAGTTAACTTTTTTTCAACTGGCTATTCATGGACAAAATAGAGATTTAAAATATAGAAGTAGTTTTTCAATCAGATTACATTGGTTTTCTTTTCTTTTTTAAAAAATATGTTTTTTTTGATATTTTTAGACAGAAAGGATGGGATAGGGATAGATAGAAACATAGATGAGAGAGAAACGCCATCGATTGGCTGCCTCTTGCATGTCCCCTACTGGGGATTGAGCCTACAACCTGGGGCATGTACCCTGACCAGGAATTGAACTGTGACCCCTTGGTTCCTGGGTCAATGCCCAACCACTGAGCAACATGGGCTGGGCAGATTACCTTGGTTTTCTATTCTTTGTCTGATGTTTGAGGAGTACCTATTGATGTGATTTTTTTTCGTTCTTGAGGGTTTAACACTTACATAAGGAATTAGTAATGCCAAAAAGCTAAATTCTGCCACCAAAGTCTTCTGATATTACTAAGGTGCTTCTGTCTTAATTTTTTTTTTTAATATATTTTATTGATTTTTCACAGAGAGGAAGGGAGAGAGACAGAGAGTTAGAAACAGCGATGAGAGAGAAACATTGATCAGCTGCCTCGTGCACATCTCCCACTGGGGATGTGCCCGCAACCCAGGTACATGCCCTTGACCAGAATTGAACCCGGGACCCTTCAGTCCGCAGGCCGTCGCTCTATCCACTGAACAACCGGTTTCGGCTGACTTAAATGTTTTACCTGTTTGTTTACCCCCAGACCTAAGGGACTCTGGCTACAAAATTTCTTCTGTAAAAGAAAAGGTGATTTTTGTTTTGTTTAGATCCTGTGAGCTTCCTAGTAACAGGGATAAACGTAAAAAGCCCATGTTTACGCTGAAACCGGTTTGACTCAGTGGATAGAGTGTCAGCCTGTGGACTGAAAGGTCCCAGGTTCAATTCCGGTCAAGGGCATGTACCTGGGTTTTCGGGTCAAGGGCATGTGCCTTGGTTGCAGGCACATCCCCAGTAGGGGACGTGTAAGAGGCAGCTGATCGATGTTTCTCTCTCTTCGATGTTTCTAACTCTCTATCTCTCTCCCTTCCTCTCTGTAAAAAATCAATAAAATATATTTAAAAAAACAAAAACAAAAAAAAGCCCATGTTGAAAGGCTGCTCAATAAGGCCATCTATGAAAACTTTGTTTTTTGGTAGACCAGTGAACCTAAAATTCCCTGATAATTACCATCCGGGACTGCCTAATTGCCCCAAACCACTTCTGCCTGCCAGCCTGATCTCCTCCTGTCTGCTCCCCTGCCAACCTAACTGCTCGCTCCCCTGCCGGCCTGGTCGCCCCCAACTGCCCTGCCCTGCTGGCCCGATCGGCCGCCTCATGCAAGGCGGTCGGAATACCAGCTTCCTCCGAGCTATGTGGAGCCATGGGACCCCCTGGCCTCACAGTGCGGAGCGGAGCGGCTGCCCGGCCCCACCTCCACTGTGCACGCAGCCATCTTGTGGCGGCCATCTTGTGATGATGTGCACAAGCACCACCTAGGCCAGTGCTCGGCAAACCGCAGCTCGCGAGCCACATGCTGATCTTTGGCCCCTTGAGTGTGGCTCTTCCACAAAATACCATGTGCGGGCGCGCACGTACAGTGCGAAGTTGACGTAAAACTTTAAAGTTCATTAAGTTAATTTTAGGGAATGTTGTGGAGTGAAAGAAGATGTAGTGTCGAGGATTGAGAAAGGTATGTTGAGATGGTTTGGACATATAGAGAGGATGAACGAAAGGAGATAGATGAAACAAATATACATACAAGACAAGTGTGGATGTGGGAGAGTTGGAAGGGGTCAACCTCAGCGAACGTTTTTAGCAAAGGCCAGCTTAGGAGTACTCTAATTAAGTTAATAACAATGTACCTACCTATATAGTTTAAGTTTAAAAAATTTGGCTCTCAAAAGAAATTTCAATCGTACTGTTGATATTTGGCTCTGTTGACTAATGGGTTGGCCGACCACTGATCTATCCACTGCCTCCTGCATGCCCCACACTGGGGAATTGAGCCCATAACCCAAGCATGTGCCTTGACCGGGAATAGAACCATGACCTGGTTACTA
>NW_006293779.1:3936323-3937395 GCF_000327345.1 Myotis davidii | reverse complement strand
CTGGAGCAGAACACACAGTGTCTTTAAGATATGCCTCTGTGTCTATTGTTGGTTGACTCTTGTCAGAACAGAGTTTACCTAACACAGACATTTCCTCTATAATGCATATCACAGCTTTTTTGCTCTTAGTTACACTAGACAACACTTTACTTAAACAGTAAAATCACCAATAGAAAGCACAAAAGCAAAAGATGCAGCAGAGGAAAAGGACTTAATAGTATCAGAGCTGAAATAAGAAGGCAGAGCATAGCCTTGTTTAACCTTGTGAGTGGTGGACGACTGTTAAAGACCATGAAAGCTCCACAAATACTGAGTTTGAGGTTTACAAGTAAGTTTTATCAAGTAGGTGAATTTCAAGTAAGAAATGAATAAATAATGAGGAGCATTTGTGTGCGCACACGTGCGCACATTACTGGACTCTCAGTATTGCTGTGATATTATTAGATTAACCTAAAGATTCAGTGCAAACCTAGTCAAAATCCCAGCAGACTCAAGTAGAAATTGACAATGTGATTTTAAAATTTGAATGGAAATGCAAAGGACATAGATAGCCAAAACAAATTTGAAAAAGAAGGAAAATGTTGGAGGACTCATCTGATTTCAAGACTTGTCATGCTACAGTAATGAAGACAATGTGGTATTGGCATCAATCCAGATAGACAAATAGGTTAATGGAAAAAAATAGAGAATGTTATGCATTGTTAAAATCTGCCAGAAATGCATTAATGCTTTCTCTTTTCCCAGGTAACCATGTTATACAGTAGTGATACAAGTGCTTCTCTTATTTTGATCTTTAGTCACTTTATTAGTTTTCAAAAGATGAAAAACTATTGGGGCTCTAATGCTGTGACTCCTTTTTGGTGTTTGCCTTAAAAAAAAATTGTTTTACTACCTAATAACAGTTTTGTTATCTAGGCAGGTCCGGTCAGAAAACAAACAGAAGAATGCAGTGATGTCTTTCACAGTCACAGATGAACCTATCTATATTGACTTGACTTTGTCAGAAAACAAAGAAGAGGTAAATGGCTCAATTTTTGAGGATTTGTTTTCTGATTTCACAAATTTTTAAAAT
>NW_006293779.1:3910017-3936267 GCF_000327345.1 Myotis davidii | reverse complement strand
AGGGAAAGAAGGGGAGAGAGAATGAAATATGACAAAAATCTTCTTAGATGGTTTGAAGTAACCATTAGGCCACTGGTCAGCTCTCCTGAGAGGAAGGGACCAGGTACAATAGCACTTTGAGCAATCCGGTCTATTACACGCGGGGCTCCCAGTTTCCTGTTGTCTGCTTTTGCACTCAATCTAACCTCCAAGCTGCATTCTCCTTGACTGTGTTATCTTCTTGGCCTAAAAACTTTTATTTATAAGCTTGAAAACAACTTGAGTTGTTACTTTGAAGACAGTAATTATTTTTAAATGCAACAACTGTGCATCCTTGCTGTTCTGACTTTCTCTCTGGAGTTTTGTAAGTGTAGTATGAAAGTAATTGTCCACTAGAGTAGACTGAAGTTTATTTATGACCCATTTTTTCTTTTAGCCCGTTAAGTTAGCTGTTGTTTGCAGAGATGGTCAAGTTCATCTTTTTGAACACATATTAAATGGGTAAGAATTTTCTTATGTCAGAAATTTTCCTTCCCTGACTTGTTACTTCTCTATACCCGCACCCCAATATTCTTTGCGTTATATTTTCAGTTAGATTGTTTTGAAAGCATCCTTAATTCTTTATCCCTATGACTACATACATTCCCAGTGAGAGCTCAAGAATTTGCCATTGTGAATCATTTCTTCATGTTTGTGGTTAGGAGAATGGCTTTCTGTGATGCACACTTAGTAAGTGTTGGCAGTTGTAAAGATAAACTTTAAAAGAAAGTGGTTTAGTTGGAGAGTTTTGCTTGTGAACTTTTGGTGAAGCTTTACTTTCTAATTCTGATAGTGCTTCCCCTCAGCACACACGTGGATCGGTGAAGCATGGCGATGCTAGTGTTTGGTGGACAGGGGACTTGCTGGTAGGATGTATAGTAGTCAGATTACGGGTCAGTTAATTAGGGGCTGGAGGCCAAACCCAATAGAGTCCACATGTGGCCTCCCAGAACTAAAATATTTGCTGCCTGGTTTTTTACCGAATGTTTGCCAACCTTTGCTGTACACTATAAACATGGTTGGAATTCAGTCATGTGCATAATTATGTTAAACTTTAAAATAGTTTAAACTTTTTATTGTCAGTTAATATTTCCTTTTATAATCCTAGTATAGTAATTTGTTTAAATATAAACTACTTGTGAAAGCAGTATACTCTTATTTTAAAATATTCAGGATGTAGGGACAATTATAACCCAAGTTTCCCTCTATTGAATTCTACTTTCTAGAGGTAATTGTTAATAATTTGATGCCTTAATTTACATAGTCATGTATACATGGAATGTATCTATCATTGAGGGCCCAGCAGTAGTGGGCCATGGTGAGGACTTGGGCATTTCTCCTTGGGCAAGTAAGTAAGCCATTGAAGGATTTTAAGCAGTATGGATGGGGCTTTACAGTTTTATTAAAACATGTAAGTTTTGAGTCATTCTGACTGATGTGTTGAAAATTGACTATAGAGGTGTAAAGGGCAAAGCAGAGGCCAAAAACCCTAAATAGAGATGAAGGGTGAATTGGAAAGATGGATAGTGGAGCGCTTATAATTGAGATTATGGGGACAGGGGGGCGTTTATTGGTGTTACGATGTCTGTGATGTGAGAGTAAGAGGCTGAGACACAATGAAGGGCAGAGTTGTTGGAGGTAGGAAGATTACGGAACTTCGAGTATGGTGTCAGAAGGAGTATTGACCTGCATGCTAAATATAGAAACCACTAAGAATTCCTTAGGAGTAATGTTGGACAGAATGACAGCCACTAAAATCTTTTAAGAAATGTGGGAGAGTGACCCAGAGGTCTTTGGATGATGGCAGGACGGGGAGGTACCTGGTATCTGGTGACAACAGTTTCAAAGGTTTTAGAGGTGAAAGAGAGAGGGACTATTTGTCTTGGAGTGTTAAAGAGCGAGGAGCATGTTAAATCATGTCCTAGGCCCCTGCCACAAAGGGTGTTGGAGAGCAAACAGCTACAACTTTGTGAAGGGCGGCTGTGGTGAGCTAGCCTAGTGCAAGAAGGTGAAGAGAGCTCTTAGAGAAGACATTGAGGATATAATTTTGTTGATTATGTTTTGCTGATAATTTTGTTCCTGGAGCTACGTTGCTGAAGTCCTGGTGAGGCTTTTAACGGTTAGGAGTAATTAGAGTTGGGGCTGATTAGGGCTTGTCCAGAGCCATTTGGGACTGAAACTCAGGGTGATGATAGAGCCTGTGGGAGCTTGGGCCTCTTGTGGGGGTTGACAAGTGGGATAGAAGGGCAGATGGGACTGAAGGAAGTATTTGGTGGTGAGGTCTTGAGTGTTGGGTAGGGTGTGGGATAGATGAAGTCCTGACAGGTGCTCTGGGGACCCTGGTGTGTGAAGGCCAGAGGAGGGTCACATTTCATGCCAACTTCAAAGAATATGAGATATTATTTCAGATATTCTAATTTATTGTTTTCACTTCTAGATACTGCAAAAAGCCCTTTACTTCAAACTGCACAATTCAGATAGCGACACCTGGGAAAGGCAAGAAATCAACACCAAAACCCATCCCTATTCTAGCAGCAGGTTTTTGCTCAGACAAAAATTCCTTGTTGCTTGTATATGGCAATTGGTTTCAGCCCACCATTGAGCGAGTGGTACGTAGATGCTACTCTGGAGTAATGCCGTAACAACATGTCTATGGAAAAGAATAATTTTTAAATGATACATTTGTCTGCTTATTGGAATACTTAAAAAGAACCTTTCACTGGGTGGTTTCACTTTGTAAACTCTGTAATTTTCTTTAATGAGCATATCTAAAATATTTTAATGCTTAGTCAGTCAGTATAAAACATTTGAGATGTTTGATGCTCGCTCCTCCTCTGTTTGGTGTGCTATGGCTTTGAAATCTGGTGTCTCTTTTACACTTACAAGCATATCAGTTTGGTTTATCCACGTTTAAAGTGCTTGGTAGCCACACATTTGTAGTAGCTTTTTAAAAAATATATATTTTTATTGATTTTAGAGAGGGAGGGAGAGATAGAAACATCAGTGATGAGAATCACCAAGCAGCTGCCTCCTGCACGCCCCCTGCTGGGGATTGAGTCCTCAACCTAGGCATGTGCCCTTGACTAGAATCAAACTTAAGACCCTTCAGTCCACAGACCGATGCTCTATCCACTGAGCAAAACCAGCTAGGGCATGGCTGCTGCTCACAGATATGGGTGAATTTTGCCCAACTATCCAAAAGTTAATTTTGTTTTGATTTGTTTTGTTAATCCTCACCTAAGGATATTTTTCCATTGATTTTTAGAGAGAGTGGAAGGGAGGGGGGGAGAGAGAAAAAATCAATGTGAGAGACACATCAATTGGTTGCTAGAGAGTGGAAGGGAGGGGGAGAGAGAGAAAAAATCAATGTGAGAGACATGAGAGACACATCAATTGGTTGCCTGTGGCACTCGGCCCTTGTGGGGCCAGGGATAGAGCTTGCAGCTGAGGTACATGTCCTTGCCTGGAATTGAACCCAGGACTCTTCAGTCCACGGGCCCACACTCTATTCCCTGAGCCAAACCGGCTAGGGCCCCAAAAGATAAATCTTAGTAAAAGGGTCTTTAGTGATAGCACCCATTGAATTTTCTAAGTGGAAATGTAATGGGCAGTGCAATATTTGACTTTTTTATTACAAAAGTTTCTTTGGATACTTTTAATGGGTTATTAAGAGCATGTTCAATAGATGATTTCTTAAGCTTACATTTATAAAACATTGATTCAGTAAGACCCTCAAAGAGACTGTAAGTAGGATATTACATGCCAGAGCAAGCTCTTGTTGAGTTTATTTAAAAATACTTTTAAAACATTTACATGGATTTGGTATAATAAAAAAGAAAAATTTTAAGTTGTAAATATAAGTCTTATTGCCATATGTGGACCCTGTTACCCCCAGCCCCCTCCAGATGCAGCCATTGTTTCCTGTTTTATCCTTCCAGATAGATTGATTATATGGGCATAGAGAATTCCATGTAACCTTAAAGCTTTATGGATACATATGGACTTTGCTGCATTTGACTTCCCCTGTTTAATACCGTACCTCAGAGCACTTTGTTTATCAGCAGTGCTGTCTTTGCCTCACTTATGGAAAGGCCAACAGGAAATTTGGGGTAGGATCATTCTTAGCACAGATTAATTATTTACAAGGGTGATGAACTTACGTTTTTTTAAAAATCTGTCACGTAAAATTTCTGTTGATCTTTTAAAATTATATATGTGAAAAGTTGAAACAGTTCCTAACTGAAAAAAGTAAACATAATGCCTCCTGTCTTCAGTTACCCATTTTCCTCAGTGCTATTAATTGGATGGTGATCAGTGTGAGTTGCTCACAGTTTAGTGTGGAAGCCTTTCATATTTTTCTGTATGTTCATGAAAATGTACAAGTAGACATTTGTTTTTATTATTCCCAATTACTTTGTTTGACACATTCTCCCCTCCCTTCAAATTATATTTACAGGCTTTAAATTCCAAAGAACCTCATATGTGTTTAGTAAGAGATATTTCAAACTGCTGGGCTCCAAAAGTAGAAACAGCTATAACAAAGGTGAGCGCTTTACATACTAGAAGTTGAGAAAAAAAGATTTGGGTGAATTGAATTATGTAATATTATGTTTGTATTCTTTAATATCCTCTTTATAATTTATATGGGATTAGGTCTTATATATTTTATAAATTTTGTGGGATTAGGTTTTAGATATCAACATTATAAAAACTTCATTTCTGTGCTCTTGTAAATAATGACTAGAAGTTGAAGACCTTGCATTTAGCTCTTTGCCCCCATACATGATCATTGAATAAATATCAAAATCAAATTACCAATAAGTTATTTTTTTAACCCCAATACTTAAGGGAGCATAACTTGGTTGAGAAGAATGTTATATTTCAGGGTGGAATCAGACCTAAAACCATGACGGGGCTGGAACTTAAGACCATGAACGAGAGCATCATTATGATGCTTTATTTTGAATATAATGTGGCATCTACATGTAGGTATTGTTTGGCCAGTTTAATGAGAAACGGAAAGCCAAGACATGCTATGATGACATCCATATGGTTTCGCTTCTGGCTGAATTTCAGAGATGACACCTTTCTCTTGGCTGTCTGAGCATTTCTGGCAAAGATCAATTACTGGCGGTGGTCGTAAGATGTACAGCTTTACTATTTAACATTCCTAAGTCAGTGTGTCCTTGTGTAATCAGTAGATTTTGTTTTTCCTGTCTTTTAATCTTATGTAGTTTTGAATGTTTTAAAACTATGCTTCATATTATAATTTAAATACTTATTTGCCAACATTCATTCAAACTTTATCTTTAATAGCTTATGTTAAGTTAGTCAATAAGTTTTCCAGTAGAAAAACTTTTAAAAGCTGTTTGTTTTCTTATTGGGGTAAATACAGCAAGGACCAAGGCATAATCCATACCTCTGCTATTCCTGGTTAACAGGTGAGAACACCAGTGATGAATTCTGAAGCAAAAGTGCTAGTGCCCGGGTTACCTGGTCATCATGCAGCCATCAAGCCCGCTCCTCCACAAACTGAGGAAGTAGAGAACAAGAGAAAATTAGGGGAAAAGGAGGTAATATAATCACTTTTACCTTTTTTGAGTTTGAAACTTTAGAAACTTACTTTTAGATTGTGGCTGTTAACACTCTCCTATCTCCAGCTGTGTAGATTCTGAAATTCCAGATGGTGACTTTTGTAAGACCTACACAGAGTTAACAGGTAGTTTATTTACAAAGCCACTGTTAATAATGAGGAAGACAGCCTTCTGTTAAGTAAACAGAGTGCTGTTTTGTCCATTTGTTAGACCGGATAACATAATTGAATAGATTAAGCCAGGACTTGCTGTGATGATTTTCATTGGGTTTCGCATGTTGCTGAGTTCCAGTGATGCCTCTTCTCTTGGCTGTCTGAGCATGCCTGGTTTAGTGCTAGTTGGTCTTTAAAAATGATAGTTATTAGAGCTTCTTAAAGTGCTTATAAATTTTATTTTTTCTCAGCTCTTCAAACCCTCCTGTGGTTGCTATACTTACATATGTAGGATCCTCTTTTCATCTTCCAGTTATGTGTGACTGTTGTCTAAGTAATCTAGCATTTTAATTATTACCATTAATTAGAGAAAGATTGTTTATGTTTCTTTACCTGATTTTAAATGTCTTACTTTGTTGAGTGGGGGTTTGGGGATAGCATTGCTGTTCATAAAAACTGTTTCTCAGTAACATTAAATGTATATTTAAAAATAATGTGCCAACTTTCTTGAGCTTGGCTTAGATCTAACCCTTTCATTTCCTTCTGCCTTTTCAATGTTTTTCATAAGTTAAAATATCCCAAACTGGAGGCTTTACCAAAGCATCTCTTTTTGCTTTGGTAGTCACAGAACACTATATTTTTATGTAGTCAGACTTGGTTTTATAAGGGATCAGTTCTATACAGTTAAGTTTTTGTATAGCAGATTTCATCATGCTTATTTACACTTAAATTTTAGATATTTATCAGGGGAACTTGGTTGTAGTATTGCATCTTATAGAAAACTAGATTTGTGCACCAGTGGGGTCCCTCATCCTGGCCTGCGCTTCCTCGAAATCCGGGACCCCCTCATGGGATGTCGGACTGTCGGTTTTGGCCTGATCCCCATAGCCCGATTCAGACAGGAGGGAAGCCCAATCCCCACAGGCCCAATCCCTGCAAGCCTGATCCAGACAGGAGGGAGCCCGATCCCTGCAGGCCCGATCCAGACAGGAGGGAGCCCAGTCTTGTGCGTTGAGTGTCTGTCCTCTGGTGGTCAGTGAGCATCATAGCGACCGGTTGACTGGTTGTTCTGTCTTTTGATCACTCAGGGTTTTATATATACAGATATAGATAAATTAACACCTGGAACTGACCGATAAAGAGAAAAATTGGAAAAATTTAAAAATTGTTTTGGAAACAAGTCTCTAATGCTCTTTTAATAGTATTTTTTTCCTTTTGCAGACCTCAGATTGATGGCAAAGAACAGTTATGGAAGGGGAAACTTCTATGAAAATATGTCTTTTCTTGGGTTTTAGTAATCATATGCTAGATCCTTGCCTTTTTTGAGTCTTCATATATAGAAGGATTTTTATCAATTACACTAGAGGCCTGGTGCAGGAAATTCATGCATTAGTGGTAGTGGTGGGGTGTCCCACAGCCCGGTCTGCGCCGGTCTTGCAGTCCGGGACCCCATGGGGGATGTCCCTCTTGCAGTCCGGAGCCCTTGGGGGATGTCCAGGACCCCTCGCTCTTTACTGCCCATCTGCTTGCTGCTCCTTAGCGCTGCCGTGGAGGCAGTAAGGCTCCCGTCACTGCTGCTGTGCTCGCTAGTCCTGAGCCCAGCTTCTGGCTGAGCAGCGCTCCCCCTGTGGGAACGCACTGACAACCAGGGGGCAGCTCCTGTGCTGAGCGCCTGACACTCCCCTACAGTGTGTGTCATAGCGACTGGTCATTCCGCCATTCAGTCAATTTGCATATTAGGCTTTTATTATATAAGATATTTGAATCATGATTTCTTAGGCAGTTGTATTTTCACTGGACCCTGGAAACTTCAATTCTAGATACTGCACTTGTCTCCAACATTAGCTTTATGGCAGTGAGGTTCTATTGGAATGAGAAAGTGCAGGCTTGTGTTTTTCAGGGTTGAAGTGTGAATCAGTGTCTTTTGTCTCCTCAGATATAAGCAAAAGTAATTTGACCAAACTACTTTATGCCTTATCTGGTTTATCATTAACGGGCCATCTCTCTTCTGTAGGTTAGCATTGAAGAACGCCTGGGAGCACTGAATATAGAATCAAAAAAAGAAAAGGAGGACCTACAGACAAACAGTTTTCCAGTTCTTCTGGCACAGGGTTTAGAAAGTAATGATTTTGAAATGCTAAATGTAAGTATTACAGCAGTTTTTAATTTTTCTTAAAAATGATTGACATACACATTCACAGAGTGAATAGTCATGTTATATAGCCATTTTAAGTTGAAAATTTTGTGAGTTTAATCAAATATATATAATTTGGTGGCATTATACAGACAGTCACTAACCTACAAAGGGATTGTATTAAGTTATTTTGAACCTGGAATGCATTTTCTCATAGAAATATTGTTCAGAATTGTTATTAGGATCTTAGGCTTTAGTTCACAAAAGCCTTTGTAGACATAGTATATCCGAATTACAATACTCAGCATTCTAGATCACAATTTATATTTTTTTCTGTAGGAAAATGCGTTCCTGAGTTTTTACTCTGGATTCCAGAAACTTATTTCCCCCTGGCCGTGAGAGGGGGCAGTGAGGTGGAACCTTGGCAATGGGTAGGAGGCTTGGGGAAAAATTCAGGAGGGTTGGGGGTTATGTTATGAAGTATTTAGAGGTAAAAAGTACTAAAAACTTTGTGTAAAGGGAGGCATTTATGATTTCTGTGTTTGTAAGTTGGTGACTGCTTGTATGAAGTTACTTATTTAGGTATTTTTAAATTCCAGAATTTGATACTGGTCTGTAGAGGAAATTTAAGTGTAAAAAATTGGATTTAAGCACTGCTTGATTAGCTTAAAGCAATTTATATTTGCTGAATTCATATATTTTTGGTGACTTAGTGATATTACAGTGCCACTTAGTATAGATGTGACTTTAATATGTAACTTATGAAGTTTGTATTTGTATATGTTTTTAAAATATATTTTTATTAATTTCAGAGACAGAAAGGGAGAGAGAGATAGAAACATCAATGATGAGAGAGAATCATCAATTGGCTGCCTCCTGCAGACCCTCTAATGGGGATCGAGCCCACAAACCTGGGCATGTGCCCTGACTAGAAATCAAACTGTGACTTCTTGGTTAATGGGTCTCTGCTCAAGCACTGAGCCACACTGGCCGGGTTTTGATTTATATTTTTATTTAAATGGAATATCTTATGTTTATGTCTAAGGTGATTTTGCAAAATGAGAGGGGAAATCAGCATGTCCAAAAAGTTAAAATGACTTAAAATAGTTTGGGTGTATATATATTTTGGAAGGTAGATTATAGTTTAGCATGGTATGCACAACTGGTTTTCAGCAAAGGTACCTAAGTTGAGTCAGTGGAGAGAGTAAGCCTTTGAAACTAGTGCTGAACCAACTGAATATCCACATGGAACAAAAAGCATCTTGGCTTTTACCTCACACCTTACACAAAAGTCATCAAAAAGTAGATCATTGGCATAAATGTAAAACCAAAACCTACAAAACTTCTAGAGGAAAACAGAAAAAAGCCTATGCAAATTTGAGTGGAGAAAGGCTAGTTAGATGCATTATAAAAAATCATGAAATGCTGAAGAAAAATTGATCATTTGGACTTCATGAAAATTAAATACTTGCTCATGAAATGACAGTTAAGAGAATGAAAAGGCAAGCCACAGGCTGGGAAAAAATGCAACTCATATTTGAGAATTTATATTCAGAATATATAAAGAACTCTTAACTTCATGAGACTTAAATAAAAAATAATTGGTGCCCTAGCTGGTTTGCCTCAGTGGGTAGAGTGCCCGCTGCGGACTGAAGGGCCCCAGGTTCGATTCCGGCCAAGGGCACATGCCTGGGTTGTGGGCTTGATCCCCAGTAGGGGATGTGCAGGAGGCAGCCGATCAATGATTCTCTCTCATCATTGATGTTTCTATCTCTCTCCCTTCCTCTGAGAAATAAAAAAAAATAAACAAAAAATAATTGGTAACGGTGTGATACTTCACAAAAGAATTCATAAGGCTAATTAGTGCATGTAAAGCCCTTAGGCATCATTAACCATCACAAGTGCAAATTAAAATCACAGTGAGATAACACTATCTAACCAGTAGATTGATTAAAATTTAAAAGACAGACTATGCCATCCTGTGTGGATGTGGAGCAACTGGAACTTGCATCTTGCTGGTGGAAATGTAATATGGTACAAATAATTTGGAAAACAGTTTGGCAGTTTCTTAAAAGTTAAGGATACATCTGTCATACGACCCAGCCGTTCTAGGTATTTATCAAGAGAATAAAAAAACTATCTTCATACAAAGACTTGTATGTGAATGGTCATAGCAACTTTATTTGTAATAGTAAAAAAATGGAAAGAACCCCAATGTCCCTCAAAATATGAATGGATAATCAAATTGCTTATTTAGCAATATAAGAAAAATGTTATTGATACATCAACATGGGTGAATCTCAAATTTAGACTGATAGTAAGAACCCAGTCCAAGAAGTAAAGGTACATATTATTGTATGATTTAATTTATGTAATAATTCTAGAAAGTACCTACCAATATATAGAGTGCAGGTGCAAGGAGGGATAGAATATAAAGGGGCCCAAGGAGACTTGAGGGTAAAAGAATGTTTACCTTAGAGTTTGTTTCATATGTACACATTTATATCAAAGTGATCAAATAATACACTTTAAGTGCACACTGTTTATTGTGCATCAGGTATATTGTAGTAAGATTGTAAAAGGAGAAACAAATTATCAAAATTACCTTACCATTTGTGGCTATGGTTTTTAGGGTTCTGCAGAAATGAATGCTGACTTCTGTATCCATTTAATAATTTTGCTTTATTTGGGATAGCTTATTTTTGAAGGTTTTTTAGAAATACGTTTTTATTGATTTGAGAAAGAAAGGGAAGAGGTAGAGGAGAGGGGGGGACAGAGGGGGGGAGAGGGGGAGAGAATATGAGAATGAATGAAAGAAACATCAGTGATGAGAGGGAATCTTTGATTGGCTGCCTTCTGCATGCCTGGGAATTGAGCCTACAACCTGGGCCTGTACCCCAACTGGGAATCAAACCTTGACCTCCTGGTCATAATTTAAGGACCAACCACTGAGCCACACTGGCAGAACAAGAAGAAATCTGTTTATTGAAGTAAATGTCCCATAACTGAAGACGGCTTTTCTGATAGCCATAAGATACAATATTCTTCATTCAGTACTTCCAACCTTTATTTGCTAAAATTCAGTTAGTAGTTTATTGCTTGATTTTAAAAATTATTTTACTGACAGTTTTTTTTCTGTAGTGTTCTAAGCTTCTGAGTATGCTTATATGTCTTTTCTTTTGTCACAGAAAGTACTTCAAACTAGGAATTTAAACCTAATAAAGAGGACTGTGTTAAGGATGCCCCTGCATGCTGTTATTCCATTGTTGCAAGAGGTAACGTTGAGTACTCTGTTCATTTTAAGGTTCTAATGTTAGGAGTTTAACACTAAATCCAGAATTTACAGAAATGGATTTGCAGTATGTAAGCAAGCAGAGCATTCACAGTGGATGAAACAATAGATCTATTCAAACAGTATTTGCCTAATGATTTTGCCTGTATTTTTTATTGAGATATAATTCATATCCCATAAACTTCACCCTTTAAAAATATATAGTTCAGTGTTTTTATTGTTTTCACAGGTTGTACAGTTACCACACCAAAAAGAAATCCTGTACCCATTGGTCACTCCCATCCTCATCCCATTTCTGGCAGCCTCCAACCTATTTTCTATCTCTACAGATTTGCCTGTTCTGGACATTCATGCATATAAATGTTAGCTTAGATTTTTATAATTATTCTTATTGTGGGAGCATATATTCAGATTCTGTTACATTGGTTGAACATTTAGGAATTAGGATTCTTAGCAATGTTTTCCTAATGTGATCATTATGTTCATTTGTTTTTGTGGATGTGTATATCATGGGAATTGATGGAGATTGGTTGTCTCTGAAGTGCTGTTGCTTATACTGTTTTTCTCCCCCTCAGCTTACAAAGAGATTGCAAGGACATCCTAATAGGTAAGATGTTTAAGTGACTTAAATTGCTTTGTTTTTATAAATATTTTATAGCGTTTTTATTTCTTTTAGAAAACGCCTGTGTAGGTTTTTAAATTTTAGTATTAGGTCATTTAATGAATTAATCTTATTTAATGATTTGGTGTAAAATTGCCATTTGTAAAACTTAACCTTTGGTAGCTCCTAAGATAAGGCAATCTATATATATAAAAAGCCAGCGAGTGGAGTGGAATGACTGGTCGCTATGAAGCTCACTGCGGCCAGTGAACCAGCCGATCGGGGGTGGGGCTGTCTGGCAAACCTCTTGAGGCCCCTCCCCCCGGCTGGCCCCGCCCCTGATTGGCCCAAACCCCTTCCCCCCACCAGCCCTGCCCCCGATTGCTCCCATTACCCCAATAGGTGGCGGGCCGGCTGGCCAACCTCCTGCAGCCCCTCTCCTCCCCACCCCCGATGGGCCCCCACCACCCTGATCAGCCCGCAGCCCTCCCCTGACCGGCCCTGCCCCTGATCTCCCCCTTACCCCAGATCAGGGACAGGACCAGCCAGCCAACCGCCTGCGGCTCCTCCCCCCAGCTGACTCCGCCCCTGATTGGCCCCCTCTCACACCAGTTGGGGACAAGGCCCACTGGCCAATCACCTGTGGCCCCTACCCCCAGTTGGCCCGGCTGTGATTGGGCCCCGATCCTGCCGTCTCCTCCTCCCCCCCTCGACAAGCCCGCCCCAATCCACCCTGATTGGGACAGGGCCAGCCAGACCCCACCTGTGTGCGAATTCATGCACTGGGCCTCTAGTATGTTATAACAGACTAAATTTCTGGGTCTTTTTGTTATTAATTTGATGGTTAAATATTTAAACAGGAAGTTGATATTTCAGAGATCCTAAGCTTTACCATATTATTATCACTGTGTACAATATGCAGTTTTTCTTATCTAAGTTATTGCTAAAGAATTCATTAATTAGGCCCGACTTACACATTTTTGGTCTGTATTTTGTTTTTAATGTTGGTGTGGGAATCTTTTGCTAATTGTACCTGATGATGAGTAGATGATGGGCTCAAATATTATAAACATAAAATACAAAGTCAGTTCAGCTCAGGTTATGTGCCCTGATAGCAGTTAATTATGAAATAAATGCTTGAGTTTTATTCTTAAAATATTTTAGAGGAAGGGAATTTTGTCCTGTGTTTCAGTCCATCTTACTTCGTCCTCACTCCCAAGAGATTAATATATTACACAGATCTGAAATACTCAGTGAAAGATTGTAAGGACTGTTAAATTCTCAGAGGTTTATTCATATAGTTATTTTTTCACTGTTTTATTCATATAGTTATTTTCTCAGAGCATAGTTTGTAGATCTTCACTTTGCTTGAGTTTTTCTAATTTTTTTACTCATTTGTATTTAATTTCAAATTAATTTACTTGGATTCTTCCACTTTTTTTCAGTGCTGTTTTAATGGTTCAGTGGCTAAAATGTGTGTTAACAGTCCATGCATCATACCTATCCACAGTAAGTCTTTTCAGCTACAGTTGCTGAATAGTTTGACTTTGATAAGGATTATAAACTGATGGCTTAACAAAACCACTCTCTCTCCATCTTTAGCCCTAAGCTGCTGCTTTTAAGAGATTTTTGTTTTCCCCCAGGTGCAGTGCCATAATAGCACTGTTGTTGCCTTTTATAAATTGGTCTTTTCCCCCTGGATTTAAAAATGACACGTTCAAAGAGAACTTGGAGGAAGTTATATATTGACATGTTAACCTTCAGGTGTTTTTCTATATCCATAACCTGTTCAGCAAAGTTATCTTTACATCGTATGTGTCTTTCCCCTTCCCTCTTAAAAACTTAGCATATTTCAAAAGTTTTGTATATGTACTAACATGTTTGCCCTACCTTGTCTCAGGAGTATAAAAGGTAGCTTGTGATTAAAATGACATAAATTAAGCATTCAACATGTGGCATTTTGCTGGGGCTGTATTCAGCTCTTGGTTGTCTGTGCACATGGAAGGGAGGGAGCATCATGTCTTACAGTAGCACCAGAAAAAACGTTATAGGTCACAGTGTGAGATGATGTTGCTAGGCTAGGTCGTAAGCAGCCACACTGCTGGACATGTAAACAGATGGTCATGGTGCTTCGGCTAAATACTCAGGGACATCTAAGCATGACTTATATGTTGGTTATCTATATTATGTCATAATAATATCCATTTTGTTTTGTTTTTTCTTTAGTTGCCTGACCTGGTACCCCAGCTGGGGACACTATACCAGTTAATGGAAAGCAGAGTTAAAACTTTTCAGAAACTTTCCCACCTTCATGGAAAGCTTATCCTTCTTATCACACAAGTGAGTAGATTCAAGTGTTTTGTGCTAAAACTTTGGATGTGATGGGAATGGAGGGAGGAATAAGGATCATTTACTGGAACATTGAAAACTCCCTATTTCAGTCAGAAATGGCAAATCAGGATCCAGTCTTGAACTTGGAAATGTTATGCATTTTACAGTGAGTAAACTCAGTTGTGCCTATTTTAACTTTCACTGAAAGGTTCTCATTTCAGTTGTTAAAACAGTTAGGATGCTTGTGGCACTTTGAACCAAAACTACAGGGTATTTAGCCCTGGGCAGTTTTGCTCAGTGGATAGAGCATTGGCCTACGGACTGAAGGGTCCCAGGTTCACTTCCGGTCAGGGGCACATGGTTGGGTTTTGGGCTTAGTCCTCATTAGTGGGATTGCAGGAGGCATCTGATCAGTGATTCTCATCATTGATGTTTCCATCTCTCCCCTCCCTTCCTCTCTGAAATCAATAAAAATATATTTTTTAAAAATTACAGGGTGTTTAAATAGTTAAAAGATTTTGGCACAGGAATAAATTCTGATCATCTTTTTAAAAGATATTTCAATGTTTACAGAGTAATTCTTTCCTTATTGCATTTGATGAGTTTGGTTTTTTTGCCCTGTATTTGATCTGCGACATATTGAGGTGTAATCCATTATGGTCATTGAGGGTGAGTTTACTGTTGGAGAAGGTTCTGTTGTGCTACTTGAGATAAACTTCAATGCTCTACTTTTATTAATAACTGCTTTTTATTATCTTTCAGGTTACAGCTTCAGAAAAAACAAAGGGAATGACTTCTCCTGAACAGAAGGCAAAATTGGTGTATGAAGAAGGTAAAGCTTGGGGGGAGGGAGGGGGTGGGGTTAGAGTCTACAATTGGAATATTTAGTTATTGACTCAGTTCTCTTTTTTTTTTAAATATATTTTTTTATTGATTTTTTACAGAGAGGAAGGGAGAGAGATAGAGAGTTAGAAACATCGATGAGAGAGAAACATCGACCAGCTGCCTCCTGCACACTCCCACCGGGGATGTGCCCGCAACCCAGGTACATGCCCTTAACCGGAATCGAACCTGGGACCTTTCAGTCCGCAGGCCGACGCTCTATCCACTGAGCCAAACCGGTTTCGGCAGTTCTGTTATCTTATTTTGTAAAAATATTAATGTGAATGAGGTCATGCTTGACACACCTTCTCTAAGAAAATGGGCATGCCTGTGGCGAAAATATGATTAGGTAAGAAAAGCACACATATAATAACAAAAAAAGACCTTAGGTATGGGAAGATATTTAAATTTAAGTAGAAGAATACTATGTTCCCTCATAAGCTACCAGGTACATGAATAAGTTTTTGCCCTATAAAATTTAAGCATCTTTATGAGTCAAGATCAGATAAGGTTAGTGAAGAAAATAACATTTTAGACCATCCTCAAATATCCTAGGTAGCAAATGGACTGTGGAAGTGCTTAAGTAATAATTTAGTCATTACTTAGTGGGATTTATTTAAATATAAGGTGATTTAGCATCAAGAAATCTATTAATGGCCCTAACCGGTTTGGCTCAGTGGATAGAGCGTCGGCCTGTGGACTGAAGAGTCCAGGTTCGATTCTGGTCAAGGGCATGTACCTAGTTAGGGGGTGTGCAGGAGGCAGCTGATCGATGTTTCTCTCTCATCGATGTTTCTAACTCTGTCCCTCTCCCTTCCTTTCTGTAAAAAATCAATAAAATATATATTTTTAAAAAGAAATCTATTAATGTAGTCAACATATTAATAGGTTAACAGGGAACACTATATATTTTAATAGAAGGAATTCAGTTAAATTGAATGTGTCTCATTACTTGCTAAAGTGAACAACCTAGGAAAACAACAGGGTATTTAGCCCTAGGCAGTTTTGCTCAATGGGTAGAGCATTGGCCTATGGACTAAAGGGTCCCAGGTTCACTTCCGGTCAGGGGCACATGCTTGGGTTTTGGGCTCAGTCCTCATTAGTGGGATTGCAGGAGGCATCCGATCAGTGATTCTCATCATTGATGTTTCCATCTAAGGGAATTTAAGGGAATGTCCCTAATTTACATTAAAGTTCAGAAGCATTTTCAGAAAGACAGGAACAAGATACTAATGTACCTTTTACTGCTGCATGTCCTGCCTAGTACTGGATTGAAAAAGTGAATTCTAGAATGTTGAACTTTGCAGTTCTTATCCTTCTCCAATAGAAAATGCAGCAAGATCTATAATAACACTGTTACTAATGAGATATGAAAATAATCAAGTTTACTGGATACCAAGGCCAGAAAAAAGGAAATCTGGTAGTATTATGTCTCAATAATGTATGTCCCAGTCAGAAAATGTATTAGAAAAATAAGATCTCATTCATAGCAATAAAAAAACCTATGAAGTACCTAAAAGTACCTCTAGAAGTGAAGCAAAACCTTTGTAAGTTAGAAAGCATAATTGAAGGACATAAAAGCATATCATGCTGTACATACACAGGACTTACTTATAATTCAAAGTTTGTACCTTTTGACCTTCACCCATTTCCTCTACCCCTCACCTCTGGCAACCACCAGTGTGTTCTGTCTGACTTATTTCACTTAGGTTAGTGCCCTCAAGGCCCATCCATGTTGTCACATATAGCAGGATTTCTTTAAAAAACTCATTTTATGGCTATTCCATTGTATCTATGTGCCATATTTTCTTATTTACTCATTATGGACACTTGGGTTATTAGCTGTCGTCAATAATGCTGTAGTGAATATGGGGTGTAGATAGCTCTTGTTCCCTTCAGCATATACTCAAGTGGGATTGGTGAATCATATGGTAGTTCTAGTTTTAATTTATTGAGGAACCTCCATACTGTTTTCTTAGTGGCTGCACCAGTTTACATTTCCATCCATAGTATTATACAAGGCTCCATTTTTTAAAAAACTAAAATTCTTTATTGTTTAAAGTATTACATATGTTGTATTTTCGCCCCATTTCCTCCCCCCTCTGATGGGGCCGTGTCTCCCGTTCCCATCCTCGAGCACATGTGCTGGGAGGTCAGGCGGCCTCCTCCACGCAGAGCCTCAGCCCGCTTCCTAGGGCGTTGCGTCCCCCCCCCCCCCCCCCCCCCCCGCCACAACCCCCCATCCTCAGCTTTGTTTTTTAAGATGGTATTTTGTTAGCATTTTGGTACTTCTTCCTGCTCAGTGAAATCTTGATGGAATAATATAATGTGCAGTGTGCTTTTATGCAGATGAGGATATTGTTACTACCTAAATGGATCATAGTTGAATATAATATTTCTGAAAGTAAATTCAGGTATCTGATTCTGTTGTTTTCAGGGCTCTGCCCTCTGCTTTGATCACAAAATTAAGGCTGCATTTTTCCCCTCTTACAGAATCTTCTGAAGAGGAGTCTGATGATGAAATAGATAAAGATTCTGATGTGAGTAATTTGTTCGCTGATACATAAATCTGCTTTTGTAACCTTGTACCCTGTAAGAACAAGGCCTTCATGAGCGCTTTCCTTGCTTAATATTTTTTGCCAGGATAATTGGGATGAAGATGAGGAAGAGAAAGAAAGTGAAAAAGAGGAGGAGGTTGATGAGGAGGAGGAAGATGAGGACTCGGAAGAAAAAGATGAAGAAAATGGTGAGGACAGAGATGTGACAAGTGAAAAAGAATTAAATGGAGATTCTGACTTAGATCCTGACAATGAAAGTGAAGAGGAATGAAGGCAGAAAACAAGCCAGTGGAACTGTATAGACTGGCTCACCTTCCCAGTGCTGAGAGTTCCCTCAGGAGGCTGGCTGACAGGATGCCAAGGACCGACCGCTGCACATTTCCCAGTTGCTGATGGTGGCTCCCAGGCCCCTAGTCCTGAGCAAGACTTAACTGCGTAAATATGAGTGTTTCATTCAAATGTTAATAAACTTTACACAGCAAATAGACACATTTTCTGCAATGTACTGACATCAGTGTCGAATATATGGTATATTTTTATAATATAATATCCTAGTATGACTTGGTTATACCAAGAATTGGCTTCAGTGAAGATACAGACATTTCCCAGATAGGGTTCAAGACCTGGACTTGTGTGAAGGAGTCAGCTCTTATCTCAGGTTGGTATCTTTCACCAAATCGAGATATGAAGCAGCATGAGGGGAAGGAATTTTAATTTGATAATTATAAAATATGAAGGGATAACAGAGAGTAAAAATGTGATTAAAACAATGAAATCACCAGTGTCCCTAGATTGTCTATTAACTGTGGTAATCTGATTTGAGTCAGATTGGATATTTGGAGGGCTTCTCTAAAACAACCACTTATTTTTTAAGCTGTCATGTGAAATATTTTTTAAAAACAAGAAATTATGATAATTAAAAAAATTCAAGAGTTAGCCATATTAAGGATTTTTCTTGACTGCAAGTTGGCTGTAAAGAATCATTAGTGTATAGATTTCAAAGTGCTCATTACCTGCAACTTTTAAAAAATTCAGTGATAGCTGCTTTTGAAGAAGTTTTCATTTTTATTTAAATTACTAATGGATCAAAGAACAGTTGTTTATTTTTTTCTCTTTGGTTTTAGATATTGTTAATAACCTTATTGGAGTTTTTTTTCCAAAGAAAATATTTTTATAATTAAGTAATTTAATGTTTTCCTTTCTTTTCATTATCCACTCTTGGCAGTGTTAGGGTATCTGTTTACCTTTAAAATAATAAATCTGACTCAAGATTTTTTATGTATGTATAAATACGTATTTTGGTGTGCCACAAACGCCTTTTCAAATTAGTGATTTTTTAAAAAAACATGCCAGTATTTGTTTAGTGCTCTCTAGGGAACATGCAGATGGAAGCTCACCCCTTAAGGAAGGGCTGGGGAGATGGGTTTAATTTTCCCATCTGTGAATAAGTAAAACAAAGCCATTATCTTGGAGGGACTTTTTAACCATCCATGGTGAGACAGATTTCTATGTTCAACTAATAGCACTAGAGCGGGAGAAGTATCTTGGGAAAGTGAGTTTGAGCCAGCTACTGTTATAATGTACAGTTATATTTGTCTATAAATGGAGCCGTTTATGGGAATTTAATACCATTCTCTTTGTAAAGTGAATAAATATTCATCTTTATCCATTGCTTGTCTTGTGATATATGCAGAGAAATGGCCACACATTTGGCCTTGTGGCATAAAAGTTTTAAAAAGCAATTTTACCCCACTAGCATTAAAAGGTAAATGCTTTCAGTGCTTGTTGGATAACATTTGTAATGAAGTGAAAGGACCAGGAACTCTGTTGTACTAGCGATTGCTTCTTGATGCTGCCCCATGCAGCTCGGTCGCCTGGCACAGCTCGCTGCTGGCTGACCTTCCAGGATCCTGTGCCTTTATAGTTTCTGTTTTGTGCTCTGAGTCAGATTTCCCTGCACCTGGCTATCTAAAGAGGCATCTAATAACTGCTTACTAATTATTTTTTAATTGATTTCAGAGAGAGGAAGGGAAAGGAAGAGAGAGAGAAACATCAATGATGAGAACATGCCCCCAATTGGGGATCTAGCCTGCAACCTGGTCATGTGCCCTGACTGGGAATTAAACTGTAATCTCCTGATTCATAGGTCAACCAACGCTCAACCACTGAGCCACACCACCCGGGCACTAATTATTTTTGGTTTAGATGAATCCAGAGTTAAATTATGTTTGTTACAGGGTATTTTTCACTGTGTTTTTCTCCTAATCTAGCCAAAATAGTTTTATGTGTGGTGGTGTCTTTTGTGATTTGATTTTTCTTTCCACCTTTTGATTTTGAAAAATTAACCATTCGTGATCAAATCAAGGGTCACACACTGTATTTGGTTGTCATTGCTCTAACAGGACTGTTACTGTGGTTAGGTCTCCTCAGCAGCACTTAGGACGGCTGGTTAGGGTCCATTCTAATAATTCAGGGGGCATTTTGCTCCTGACCATGGGTACCACCACAATATGGTTACACCTGTGAAACAAACTGGCTCTCTTCAGCCAATCTTGTTAATCTCAACCGAGCCACGTCTGCCCCTCCTTTTTTTTTTTTTTATTGTGGTAAACTATATATGAACTGTACCCTTTTAGCCACTTTTGAGTGTACATTTCTGTGGCATTAAGTACATTTACATGGCTGTGCAACTGGCAAAGTCTCTGAAGTGGTGATTTTTGTGATAGG
Organism: Myotis davidii; assembly: GCF_000327345.1. Lineage (NCBI taxonomy): Eukaryota > Metazoa > Chordata > Mammalia > Chiroptera > Vespertilionidae > Myotis > Myotis davidii. Next base: position 3,915,978 of record NW_006293779.1, on the reverse strand, counting down.
ATCAGGTCTAGGAGGTGAAAGGGTGAACATGAATAGTCAGTCTGTTGCAGAGAGACCAAATTTGAGGCCAGAAGCACCAATTCTGGGTCTATACTGCAGCATGGCAGTGAAACACCTACTTGATTTATTTTTTCCTTTGGTCCATAACAGGAGAATAACGGTAATCCTGTCTGACACAAGGATGCTGGGAGAATCAAATGGGACAATGTCTGGGACACTGAACCCCAAAGTGCAGCACAGGGCTAAAGGGGTTCTTTATAGAACCATGAATTGTTAGACATTTTTCCAATATGGGAGGGGAGGGGAGGATAGGGCCCAAGTTTCTTAGGGAAACTCCCTATGGTCTCTGGCACTTTTAAGAAATTGAAACAGCCTATGGGTAAACAGTCCTTTTCTACAAGTGAAAAATGAATTAAATATTTTCCCCTTTTCTTTAATGTATTTTTTAATCTATTGTTTTAAAAGTAAAGATGTTGCTGGTGGGAATGCAGATTGGTGCAGCATTAAGTCCCAAAATTAAAAATGGAACTTGCGTTTGACCCAGTAATCCCACTTCTGGAAATATATCCTAAAAACACCAACCAGAAAGAATATATGCACCTTTATGTTCATAGCAGCATTATTTACAATAGCTAAGATTTGGAAACAGCCCAAGTTACCCATCTGTAGATGGATGGATAAAAAAGCGGTGGGAAATCTACATTGGAATACTATGCAGCTGTGAAAAAGGGATCTTTAACCCTTTGAGACAGCATGGGTGGACCTGGAAAATATGCTAAGTGAAATAAGCCAAAGTGAGAAAGACAAATATCACATGATCTCGCTTGTGGAATCTAATGAACAAAATGAAGTGACAAGAAAATAAGACCCAAAGCATGGAGGCATGGAACAAACTGACATACCTCGATGTGGGGTTGCGGGGACAAGAAGAAATCAACCCAAGAACTTACGTGCATAGCCCATGGACATAGGCAGTAGGGTAGTGAAGACCTGTGGGGTGGGTCGGTGCTGGGAGGAGAAGGGTAAATGAGGGGAGGGATGGGAGCTATCTGTAATACTATCAATAACCAAAGAGCATAAAGAAGGAACATAAAGTCAACCATTTGTAATGTTTTCTTGTGTCTCCTTTTCATCTTTTTGCATGTGTGCGCACACATTCTTCTTACGAAATTTGGATCATATGTTTTAAATGTCACATCATATATAGTTAATTATCTTTTGAAATAATGTTGCTTGTGGCTATTAGTATTCCACTTGTGTTACACTTTAAATGTTCTATAATAATTTGTTAGAAGTAATGTTACAATGAACATTCTTGCATTTTATGTTTCTTTAAAGGTACTCTTGTGAGATATTCCTAGGAGGGATGTTACTAAAATGCAAGAATATTCTCTTAGACTTAAAACATTTGCCCAAATTCTTTCCCAGAAAGGTTGCATAGATGTTAAGCCCACAAGCCGTGCTTGTGTTTCCATCTCATCATGAGACTCAGTTCGCCTGCTGTTTTCATTGCCACTTGTGTTTCTTTAAAGCAGTGGTTCTCAACCTTCCTAATGCCGCGACCCTTTAAATACAGTTCCTCATGTTGTGGTGACCCCCAATTTCATTGTTACAAATTGAACATAAAGCATAGTGATGAATCACAAAAACAATATGTAATTATATATGTGTTTTCCAATGATCTTAGGCGGCCCCTGTGAAAGGGTCGTTCGACCCCCAAAGGGGTTTCGACCCACAGGTTGAGAACCGCTGTTTTAAAGTATTGTGGGTTCAGGTCCTTGTCTGTACTTAAAGGGATTGTCTTATTTACCTGTAAAAGCTTTTCATATATTAAAGATATTCCTTGCCAAACATGCTACAAACATTTTCTCCAACTTGTCCTTTACTTTTTTTCTTGATGCTATTTTTTTTAAATAGTTTTCTTGTTTTTAAGCTTAAAAACTTTCTCCTTGTAGTTTGTTCTAGTCATGTTATATCTTTAATTTTTTTAAAAAAATTTACCTCTCTAGTAACTGGTTGTTATTTGTCAATGCACTGGTTGTGAAATAAAGTGGGTTGCAAACACCATTTTTCAAAGTAGAGAGGTAATTAATATGGAAAATACTAGTGCATTGCATGTAGTTAAGGGTAATTGCTTTAGAGGGGGTTTTATATACGCGAGGGTGCAGTGTAAAAGGGGTTCTGTGGGTAAGACATTTGAAAGCTGCTGCTCTAATGCATGTGGAATTCTGTGTGTCAGTGCGTCGGTGAGGCGAGGCTCTCGGGGTGCTTTCTCTCCCCCCACCCCCGTACCAGTGTTCTGCACACGGTTGAATACTGCTTGCTGTGGACTGAATTTGTACTCTTCTCAAATTCATTTATCAAAACCCTCATCCCCAACGTGATGGTGTTTGAAGTGGGGGCCTTCGGGAGCCCTCCTGGTAGGATTATGGTCATTATAAGGAAGTGAGCGGGCTTGCTTCCTCTGCTCTCTGCAGAGGGAGGGGCATCGAGAAGACGCCATCTGCAAACTCAGCCAGTTCCCCCGGGACCAGCTCTGCGGGCACCTTGATCTGGACTCTGCTTTCCGAACTGAGGAAGTGCCTGTTGTCTGAGCCACCCAGTGTGGGAATTTGTTACAGTAAACGGGGATAACGGACTTACTGCCCTGGGGGCTTGCTTTGTCATATGGTAGGTGTGGTTCAGCTTCTCATCCCAGTCCACTGATCTCTTCTTGTGGCCGTACATTAGTTTGAACCATTGTAGCTTTATAATTCATTTTTATTGTTGGTAACTTTATATCTCTTTGACATAGTTTCCTAAACATATCTTTGCCTTTTCAATTGTCCATATTATTAAGTAAAGTTTCTTTGGTTGTAAGAAACAAAAACTTAACTAGAGGCAGCATAAGCAAAAATAAATGTATTGTAATTTCAAAGAATCTCAGTACAGAAGGGAACAGCTGGGGCTCAGGAAGGATTGCGAGTAGGTGGGGGAAAACCATAGGACCTTGGTCCCTTAACTGCTGTCTTTTGCTGCCTCCCGGTCCTACAATCCAGCCTCCCGCTGATTTTCGGGGAAGGTGGGTATTCTCTGCCTCTCTGGCCCACTCTCCTCCCTTCTCCATCTGCTCTATGCACGGGAAGGCTGAGTTTCACAAACTGCGCCAGCCCGGCTCCTTTGCCCGGCTTCAGAAACTAGCAACTCAGAGCTGAAGCCCTTGATTCAGGTAAGTGTGGGAGACTGTCTAGTTTTGAGATACTAAAATGGGTTTTGATGAACGTAGAGGCTACAGCCCATTTTTCTCAGGTGTCCCCAAATCCTCTCTCCCTCGCCGGACATCCTGCGTGTGGAGTTCAGATCGCACGCGGGGGTTGCTCACTGTGCTTGCTTTGATTTGCTGAATTTGGTGGCTGCTATCGTGACGTTTTCTCCCCTGCTCAGCACGCGTAGCCAGATCGCCCAGTTACTTTTTTGGGTTAGAAGGACGGTGTCAATATAAAAAACAACCGCTAGGTGCCGGCCTTGCTTTGTGCAAATTTCTTCTGATCCTGGACCAGGTATCTGGAGGAAAGCTGCTGGTTGTGACCGCTTCCTGTGTAACACATGCTGGACTGATTACTGCCTTATTGTGGTTTAACTCGTGCCCCTCTCCCTCTATGTTCTGTAACTGGACTGTTATATGTCAGTACTATCCAACAGACCATTCTGTGATGACGAAAATGTTCTCTGATGCCCAGTATGGTAGTCACTAGCCACGCGTGGGCATTGAGCCCTTAAAATGTAGCCAGTGTGGCTGAGTAAATGAATTTTAAATTATATTTTCATTCATTAATTTACGTTAAATGTGGCTATGATATGGAGCAGCACAGATCTTAAGGCTTGATTAGATTTAGGTGTGATAGTTTTGACATGAGATCTTGTCATGATGTATATACTTCATATTGTAACACACCAGGAGGTGAGATAATGAAACATTGTCTCATTGTTAGTGATGCTGGTAAAAAAAAAGAAAAAGAAAAAAAAAGCCTTTACTGGGTATAATTTACAATTAATAAAAGCATACATTTTATATGTACAGCTCAATGGGTTCCAACAAATGTTTATGCCTGTATAATCATGATATAATTCAGTTACAGGAAATTTCCATCACCCAAAAAGGTTCGCTGTGCATCTTCCCAGGAAATCCCCAATGTTGCCAATATCCCTCTTCCCACAGTCTGGCAACCACTGATATGCTTTCTGTCACTATAGGATATATGTCTTTCCAAGAGCTTCATATACATACAGTCATATACATACACTCTTTTGATTCTGAGTTTCCATGAAGGCTACTCCACATGCTTCTTTTTGAGATTCGGAGCTGTTGTATATATCCACAGTTTATTTGTTGTTGTTGTTGCCAAGTGGTATTCCATCGTACGGATATGCTACAATTTACTTATTCCTCTGTTGATGGAGATTTGGGTTGTTTCCAGCTAACCTTTTCCTCTAAGCACTGCTTTAGCTGCACCCTGCAAATTTTATACGCTGTGTTTTTGTTTTCATTCAGTACAAAACATTCCCCATTTTTCTTTTGTGAGTTCTCCTTCAACATATGGATTATTTAGAAGCATGATTTTTAATTTCCAAATATTTGGTGATTTCCCAAAGAGCTTTCTGTTAATAATTTCTAATTTAATTCTGTTGTGGTAAGAGAACATCCTCTATATGACTTAATTCTTTATATTTACCGAGACTTTTTTAATGACCCGGTATATGATATATCTTGGTGAATGTTTCTCATGCTTCCCCTCCCTCCCCTCCCATTCCCTGTGCCCTTTATAGCGGATTGATTCTGGGATATGGGGGAAAAGGGCCATGCAGTCCCCCGCATAGGTGGGTCCTCTGTTTCACTCCAGCTACATTCTGGAATCCTGCCGTTGGCCAGACCTGTCCCAGGACCAGGGCCACCTCCAGCCCAGCCCTTCCCCACTTCTGTTTTGTGAAACAAATGTAAACGCAAAAAACATGCACCTGTCAGGGTTTCTCCGTCACTCAGCTCCCGAGCACAGCCTGTGCGCTCTGTATTTCTAGCGTCTGGCCCCGAGTGGTACAGGCAGCTTCGGGAAATGCTTTATGTTCGACACCCAGCAGGGAGAGGGTGTGAGTGAGGGGAGCAAGCAGAGACACTGCCGAGGGACAGGGCAGGCGGGGTTGGAGGGGCTTGTGGGCCGAGGTGCTGAGTGCGACCTTTACCCCGAAGACACCGGGAGCCGCTGGCTGGGCAGTGACCATCGGGTCTCAGTTTTAGAAGCTCCGACTCTCGGGCTGTGATGCGGGGGAGGGTTTGGGGGGCGATGCACATGCGCCCTCTGCCAGGTGGAGCTAAGGGACATCAAGGCCGACCTTATCCCGTCCCCACCTGAACTTGGACAGGGGTTATCGTTCCAGACCTCCGTGTTCCCACCTGTCAACGCAGGTATCTCCATACCTAGCGCTCGGGGGGCCGACACAGAGCTCAGGGAGTCTCTTGCTGCCCCTCGCTGCCGCCAGGCCTCCTGGTTGGAGGAAGCACCTCCTTGCTGGGCCTCCGGTGGAGCCTTCCTTAGTTCCCTGCAGCCAGCCAGCCAGCTGGCGGCCCAGGGGCCGTGGAGTGGAGCGCCTCCTGGTGGAGCCCCGTGAGCCTGTGGTTCTGGCTCCAGGCCAGGGCCCGCCCTGGGACCTTGTTCTCACTTCCCATTGGCTGCTCGCCTTGGCCCCTCCTGGAGCTTGATTAATGAAAGCAGCTCCTTCCCGGGCGGCCTGCCCTGGGTGGGATCTCCGAGAAGAGGAGAGAACTCAGGAGGTGCTGGGCAGGCCGGGAGCGGGTTCGGTCAGCGAGTGTCGGCCCGGCCTCCTGGATGTGTGACTAGCCTTCCGCCAGCTCTCCCTGCTCTGTATTCTTATGCCTGCCAATTCCTCTGCAAAGAACAAAGAACACCGGGGGCGGGCGGCGGGGTG
>NW_006293779.1:3907971-3910006 GCF_000327345.1 Myotis davidii | reverse complement strand
AGAAGAGGGTCTGCCTGGAAAAAAGTCTTAGTTCTTTGCAAGGCTGCCTGGCATTGGTGAGACTGGTGAGGTCCCTCTGCCCTTGGATGATGAGGACTAGAAGTGGGTAGGGTAAGGAGTGGGAACAGTCATTTGAGGGGAGATGCCAGCCTAGGTATCTGTGTCTGAGGGCTGGGCTCAGTGAGGCAGCACATATGGGCTGCGAGGGAGCACATTTCCCACGAGCTGGGGCTGTGGAGTGTGGTATGGAGGAGGCCACAGGCTTCCTGCTATGCAAGTATTTTCGGGGAAAGGTGCTATCAGTGATGGAGGGCCTGCTATGGGCTAGACATAATCACCAGCCTGTTACAGGCCCCATGTTATCCTTACAGCAGCCCTATCAGGTCAGTGCCATTGTCACCCCCTTTTATAGATGATGAAACTGGGGCTGAGAAAGGTTAAGCAGTGGCCAGAGGTCACAAAGCTGGAAGAAGCAGGGTCAGGATTCAAACCCAGCTCTGCCTGCTGCTAAGGCCTGGATGCCCTCTGCCTCCAGAAGCAGCTGAGAGCTGACCCAGAATTGGGCCCAGAACTGCAGCCAAGCCAGGGGTTCACAGTGACGGCCTCCCTGCCCCAAGCCTGCCACGCATGGCCTTGCTGCGGTCACCGTGCAGCGGGGCCCAGCTGGCTCTCTCTGGTGGCCCCACAGGACAGGCTGGCCCCCTGGGAGTACCCAGTGCCGGGTGAGCCCCAGGGGAGCTGAGGCCGAGGGGAACCGTCTCCTGGCTCCCTCTCTCCTCCATGCCAGGAGCTGTGGGCTCCTTCTGAGCAGTGGTTGCTATGCAGCCTTGTTTATTCAAAGTGAGCCTGGCAGAGAGCAGGAGCGGCCAGCAGCAGGGCCGGCGGCTCCCCCAAGTGGTTGCTATGCAGCCTTGTTTATTCAAAGTGAGCCTGGCAGAGAGCAGGAGCGGCCAGCAGCAGGGCCGGCGGCCCCCCCAGCCCCTGCCCAGAAGGAGGCCCCCAGCCCCGGGCTGGAAGCTGGGCGGGGGGCCAGGGCATCCAGGCGCGGGGCCACCCTGTCCTTGCCTTTCTGGACCCACCAGCAGCAGCGCCTGTGGACAGACCATGGAACCTGGATTCCTACGGTGACACCGGTCTGGCCTCTGGACAGAGCAGCGAGAGGTGATGTGCCCACCGCTGTTTGTAGGGGGAGGGAGGGGGAGGGGGATGGGGCACCTGAAGTCCTTGGAGGGGCATCAGGGACCTGCTCTGGGGTAGGACAAAGCGGGGTGAGAGGAAAGGCCCCATCAGGAAACGGGGCTGTGTGGTCCCTTCCTCTCGGCCTTCCAGCTCAGCTCCGGGGGAGGGGGTGGGAGCCAAGGAAGGAGGGACTGCCCCGGGCTGTCCCCACCCCAGCTGTGTCCTCTGTCAGAGCTGTTTGGGGGTAAATGCAGCACAGGCCCCACCAGCCCAGGCTCCCTGCTAGTGCCAAGGGCTGTGGTGCCGTCGGCGATGGGGCGTCAGTGCGGCAGGCTCTGGGCTCAGGGCATGGGTAGGGGGCTGGTGGTGGGACGCCCAGGTAAAGCGCAGGCCTTGGAGGGGCTCTGCTCTGGGTGGGATTCCGCCCCCCGCCCCTGGCTGTGTGGGCTTCGGCTCTTCATTCGGAGCCTCAGTCTCCTGACCTGTACAGTGGGGATTAAGTAGCCCCTGGCAGCTGCTTGGGATGGAGACGGGAAGGAAGCAACCGTGTGTCGGCCCCTGTGCCAGGCAGAAGCTGCTTTTGTTGATGCGGTTGTTATTTCGGAGATGATCGTGTGCCTTTCCACTGCAGATCTCGGGCTCGGAAACAAGGACTCTGGGGGCCCCTTCTTCAGGACAAGGGCCCCCGGTGCCTGGGCCCCCAGGGCTGGCATTCCCTCCGGGCACCGAGGGGACTGGATGTGCTGTCCCTGTTGGTGCATCGCTGAGGCGGGTCGTAGAGCATGGTGGATCCCAGCCCCAGCGGGGTGTGCAGGCCCCACACTGCTGTCCACCCGCCCTGGTCCCGGCGGGTGGG
>NW_006293779.1:3903323-3906010 GCF_000327345.1 Myotis davidii | reverse complement strand
GAAGGAGCAGGACGTGGAGGGGCTCTGCTCTGGGTGGGATTCCGCCCCCCGCCCCTGGCTGTGTGGGCTTCGGCTCTTCATTCGGAGCCTCAGTCTCCTGACCTGTACAGTGGGGATTAAGTAGCCCCTGGCAGCTGCTTGGGATGGAGACGGGAAGGAAGCAACCGTGTGTCGGCCCCTGTGCCAGGCAGAAGCTGCTTTTGTTGATGCGGTTGTTATTTCGGAGATGATCGTGCGCCTTTCCAGCGCAGATCTCGGGCTCGGAAACAAGGACTCTGGGGGCCCCTTCTTCAGGACAAGGGCCCCCGGTGCCTGGGCCCCCAGGGCTGGCATTCCCTCCGGGCACCGAGGGGACTGGATGTGCTGTCTGTTGGTGCCGCCCTGGTCCCTGGCGGGTGGGGGCCTGCGGCCTCCGGGCCCCAGGCTGGCCGGCTCCCAGGGCTGGTCCCTCTCAGCCCCGAGAGGGAGCCATGGCTGCGTGGATCTGAGGAAGGGGAATGTAGGGGAGCAAGTAATGGGAGCAGAGCTGAGCTCGGACAGACCTGCCTCTGAAGGCCGCCCATTGCCCCAGGGCCACCTCAGTGGCCCCAGACCCTGCTCCCCAGCCTGCATGCTTGGAAGTTTATTATTTTTTTAGGCTCAACTTCCTACAGACAGAGGAATGTATAAAACTCACAGTTTAAGGAAGTCTGTGTAGCCACCACCCAGGTCTAGAGAGAGAAACGCGTCACCCTTTGAACTTGACATGAACAGAACCACACTTTGAACTTGACATGAACAGAACCACACTCTACGGTCTCTGGGGTCCGGCCCTCTCACTGAGCACTGCGCCGGGAGTTGCCGGGTGTTGAGTAGAGAGGTGCCGTGCTCAGTGTCATTGCTGTGGCGAGTCCATGGCCTGAGTCACCGCGAGCTATTTTCCTGTTGGGCGTTGGGATTACTTTTAGTTTCTGGCTGTTATCAGGGGACGGTGAACATTCTCAGACTTCGTTCTTGGTTCACCTGCGCATGGTTTTCTCTGGGGCAGACACCGGGGAGCGGACTTGCTGGGCATAGGGCTTGCGTGTCTTTAACTTTATTATAAAGCCAGGCCGCTTTCCCCAGTGGTTGCACCCACTTGCACCTTGCCAGCCGTGTGTGAGAGCCATTCTGCTCCGCGTGCCGTCAGCACCTGGCATCGCCTGCCATCTTAACGCTCGCCAATCTTGGCAGATGGGTGGTGGCACCTCGTTCTGTTGAATTTGTATTTCCCCGGTTCCCAGGAGGCCAAGTAATGCCTGCGCTCGCCTTCCTCCCTCCCTCTTCCCCTTTCCTTTCCGTGCCCCTCCCGTCTCCTCTCTCTCAGCCCCTGGTCCTCAGTTTCCTGACCTCCACTCTTCTCTGCTTTCCTGCCCTCATTTCTCCCTCCTCTCCCCTCCTTGGGACTTCTCCGTCACTGATGCTTGAGCTGCAGACCGGGCGCCAGGCAGCCACCGGGAAGTCCCAGATGCCACGGCCTCTGATTCGCGGCCTCTGGTTCCTGCTTCACTCCCCTCCCTTCCTGGGCCTTGGGTTTCCCTTCAATAAAATTAGGGCAGACGAGATCGGGCGCGTTCAGGGTGGTATGGCCGTTATAAATGTGGGTGAAGTCACAACGTCTGTGGAGAGACCCTTGTCGTGTAGAAGGAGGATGAAGTCAGACTGAGGACAAGAGCTGATGGCTGACCCCAGAGGTTGAAGGGAAGCTGGGAGGAGGCCTGGGTGGTCAGGCGGTCAGTGCAGGATGATGAAGTGGCTGTGAGGGCCAGGGTGGGCTTGGCAGTGCGGGTGAGAATGAGGGCCACGAGCTGCAGGCAGACAGACAGGACGCCCTGAAAGGAGACGCGGGCGGGGTCCTGGGAGGTGCCACCAGGTGCCGCGTGATGACAGGGTCCCATGCCCGACCTGCCTCCCGACGTCAGGGAGCTCGGCAGAAACTGACGGAGAAGCGCAGGGTCAGACCCCCGTGATGGTTCCACCGTCCCCTCCATCCCGAGACCGAGGCTTCCCTGTCGGAGCCACAGGCGAAGCAGGTGTGTGGGTTTCCAAAGCTCCATCATGAACTCTGTCCACAGCCACGTGGCCTGGACCCTCGGGCTGTGAAATGCCCAGAGCCAAAGTCAGAAAAGAGCTGCCCTTCGGTCCGGGGCAGGTCTCACTGTGGAAGGCAGTGCTGCGTTTAGCCCCCGACAGGCCTCCGGGAGTAAGGAGGTCTCTCTGTAAGAAGCACGGTTATTCCTGTGCTGACTTCTCTGCCCGCCCACCACAGGTTGGGGCCCATGGACCCTTGAGGACTGTTATCAGGGCCCAGAGTCGCTGCTGCCTCTGGACGACCTGCCGGCTCCTCCTCCGCCCGGGGCATGGGCAACCGCGATGCTGCCCCCCCAGGTAAGCGCATCCAGGGAGGCCCCAGCTCGGGGACTGGACTCGCCAGGGAGACATAGCCGGGCGCTGTGTCCCCTTCCCCGCCCAACTCTCCGTGGGCGAGCACAGCCCTCTCTCTGGCTCAGTGTGCTGTTGGGGGAGTGTGTGTGTGTGTGTGTGTGTGTGTGTGTGTGGCCTGGGGAGGAGCTGAAAGTGTCCTAAGGACTCGGCCAGAGCTCTGCCTCCTCTCTGAGCTGGGGGCTGCCCGCTCCGTGGTGGGAGAAGGAGGATGGGCAGAGGTCAGG
>NW_006293779.1:3898961-3903246 GCF_000327345.1 Myotis davidii | reverse complement strand
TGACAAGGCCGGAGAGTGGGAGCCGTGTGGCCGGCTCGGTGTCAGGGGACAGGGTTCCAGGATTGGCGCTGCCTGTGGGAGCCGCCTTGGGAGCCTCAGTTTCCCCTGGCGAGTGAGGGGGTCGGCGGGTCCTGCCCTCAGTGCAATGGGTGCTTGTGTGATGGGAGCCACTGTTCCCTGGGGAGGTTGGAGGGAAGCCAGGCGACCACTTGGGAGGGAGGCAGGGAGCCCGAGGCCCGAGGCCCAAGCAGTTCAGGGAGCAGCCACTGTGCTCAGGGCAGAGCCCCGGGGCTTGGGCACATCAGTGTGAAGACAACCGCTGGTCAGCGCTGGTCAGGTCCTGCTGGGCATTCTGCCGCTCTGCCAGGCCTGGTGTGTGGTAGGGAAGTGGGAGGTGCTGAAGGCAGGAGAAAAATCTAGAAATAGAACGACGATGTGACCGATGTGATCGTGGGAACCCTGGCCCCATTCAACGCTCTTGTTTGCTGATCTGGGGACAAGACTCACAGACGTTCACGTATGTCCTGAAGTCACTCAGGACAGGAACAGGGGGACCTGACTCCTGACTCCTCGTTTAGGGACCTTCCGCTGGGGGTGGGCGTGCTGGGCTTTCACTTCGTGGCCCTTCTCCAGGTGGTAGGTTAGGGCCACGTGTGGCCTGAGGTGTGTGCGGGAGGGGCTGAGCCGCGGGAGGGGCTGAGCCTCGAGGTGCAGGCTGTTGGTTCAGTTTGCGAACGCCCTGAACTCAGCTACTGCGACTAAGGATGCCTGGGGCTGTGGGGGCTGTGAGGGCACAGAGGCGACGCAAGCTTCTTACAGGAGTGGGTGCGTGGCTATGTCTCCCCTTCTGCTTGTCTGACTCTCAGCTCAGGGGTCCTTCCCCTGGGAGCCCGGCCTGCCCCCACCCACTGGGCTCACAGCTCCCGCTCTGTTATTGCTGGTTACTCACTGTCCCGCACTGGCCTTCAGGTCCCATTGAGGATGGTCAGCCTCGCCATGCGTGTCACCAGGGGCTGTGGGGGCAGCGTCCCTGACAGAGATGCTCTTAATTAATAAAATGTGCGGTGGGATCCATGGGGCAGGCTGCTGAGAGGGAGGTCAGGAGGGAAGAGGATCAGGGTAGGACCCTCATGAGGGGCTTGGGCCTCCCAGGGGAGGGGGTTGAGCAGGTGATGGGTCTCTGCTCTGCCACTGCAGGGGCAGGGGGCGTTCAGAACCAAAGACACAGGGTAGGGGGTTACCGTGTGAGGGTGACGATTGAGGGCATGACAGCGAAGGGGTGGCCCAGTGAGAGCAGCTGGTGTGTGACGTGCCAGTGGACGGAGTGGGGACCAGAGGCAGCAGGTGCAGAGGTCGGGCAGAGCGGGGCCACGGGCTTTGGGGGCGCATGGAGCCATGGTTGCTGGGCTTGGGGTGGTCGGTGCCCATCTGAGGCCTGGCTCTGCGTTGGGGGGATGGGCTGCAGAGACCCCCTGAGGCAGAGTGCAGAGCAGTGCTTCCCCAGTGCTGGTCTAAGATGCCACTTTCCCACCCTTCTGCCCCAGCCAAGGCCCTGGCCCCGGTGGCCGTGTACTGTGGGAGCGTCCCTCGGACCGGCCCCAGGCCCCGCGCACTCCTGGGTGGGAGCCGCGACCCCAGCCTGCGGGCTGATGGAGAAGGTGAGGTGGGAGGACTGGCCTGGTGCCTGGGTCACACCAAGTGGCTTTCCCGTGCCTGGGCCTTCCACCTGGCAGCTGCCCAGTCCGGCGGGTGACTGGTGACTGCAGAGTGTGGCCTCCTCCAGGACTGGGGGATGACTGTTGAGCGGCCTGGGCGTGGCCTCCGGCTGCCAGCAGGTGGGGTTTTCACGGGGGTCCCTCCTGAATGTGCCCTGGTTTCAGGTGGGCTCTTTCCATCTGTGCCTCAGGGACAGAGGTGTAGAAGGGGATCCTCAGGGCAGGGATGTGGGGTCCCGGCATGCACCTGTCTCTCCTAGAGCCAGGGGGACCCCGAGAGCCCCGGGAGTCAGGGCCTGGGGATGTCTGGCATCCAGGCCAGTGGAGGGAAGTGCCCCCGTGTCGCCGTGGCGGCCGAGGCGGGTGAGGCGGGTTTTCAGGACCCTCAGCTTCTTGTCTCTGCGACTTCCTGCTCGGCTCCCAGCTGTGGGCGATTTCCTCGCGGAGCCCGGCTCCAGGGGTTCGGATGGAGAATCTGATCTGGTCACTTGTCCTCTGTCAGGCCCGCCCCTTACAGGCCTGCGGCTGGCACCCAGTACACCTTTCCTCGGCTCTGGTGCCAGCACCAGGCCAGTGCCGGCGGCCTGGGCATCGTCTCGGTTCACATCAAGGTGCCCTGGGAAGAGCAGGTTCTGAGAGCTGGTCTGTCTGTCTGCCCTGCCTGCCCCTTTCTCCCCCCAAGGTCCAGGCCCCTTCAGGCCCTGTTCACACACTTCCCTTCCTGAAGGTTTTCCTCCCCCTCCATGCACCAGGCACCCTCTGCCTGCTCCACGGCCGTCTCACATCTTACTCTGTAATGAACCCACTTAGGAACAGATCTTATTTCTCCCGCAGACTGAACGCCCTTCAGCGGTAAAGACTGGTTCGCGCAGTGGAATGTAAATTAGATGCAATTCTCCACTGCGTTTATTCCTCACAAACTGTCAAAGGGCTCTGCCGGACGGAATCTTAAACTGGGGTAATACGCTCTCGAAGACCCTAAAGAGAAAGAACGCTCGGCGTGTGTGTGTGTGTGTGTGTGTGTGTGTGTTGTGTGTGTGTGAGAGAGAGAGAGAGAGACTAGGCAGCAATTCTGTCTGGAACAATAGTGTGAAGGTGTTTTACTACCTAAGAAAGAAAAAGATTCAGAAGATTTTAAAATCTCACAGAGGTGCTGCTCTAGCCTGACTATGTGTTCTAATGGTCCTGCCATAAATTACAGTCAAATAATTTGCTCTAAGGTAACACATTAAGAAAGAACCTCTGTTAAAAAACAAACAGCAACAACAACACCGAGCAGGCCTCACACGCCTCGTCCCCCGCGCCTGCCAGTGCTGGGCCGGGGCTGGCCGCTGGAGCGATTGCTGAAGGAGTGATTGGATGCACCGTGTCTGCCTCGGGGCACGATCGGCTCTGACTCGCCTGCATCTCTTTCCCGCCGGTGCGGTGTGTCGGGTGCTGGATAACCCGGGAGCTGGTCGGATGCTGGGGATTGGTGGCAGGTCCCTGGGCAGGAGGCCTCCCGCCTGTGCTGTGATAGGGCTGCATATCGAGTCCCCTCTCGCCCTCTGGCTGCCTTGCGACTCAGGCCTTTGCAGGTTCCCTGCTCTCTACCTGCCACTGAACGAATGAATGAACCCAAGGGGGTTGGGCGGAGCAGGGAAGGACTGGATTCACGGGGCAGACGGCTGCCTGTCCCAGGGAAGCGGTGCCAGGTGCCGCCCTGGGCTCTGTGTGCTAAGCCACTCGCGCCTCTGTCTCCCCAGCTTCCCTCCAGCCAACGCCCGGCGTCCTGCTGGAGAAGCCCTCGCAGCTCTCGAGTGGACATGGGGACCCTGGCAGCCTCATGCTGGATGCTCCCCTGAAGGGCTGGCAGGCCAGGAATGGCCACCCCGGGAACCTCGGGGCCCTGTCCCAGGGGCCCCTCCCTCTGGTGCCCCTCCCTTCGCTGGAGTCAGAGGCCAGCAGCGTGGCCCGGGACACCACCCAGATCAAGGACAAGCTCAAGAAAAGGAGGCTCTCAGGGGGCTTGGCAGCGTCTTCCCAAGGTGATGTAACTTATTCCCCATCCCCCCTCCACCCCCCCTGCCATACAGCCTCTCTGGATCCTGGGGGAGGCCCCAAAGGAGTGGCCCCGAGGGGTGGCATCCCCCGGGCCACCTCTCAGAGGCTGCTGAGGCTGCCCCGGCCCATGCCTCCCATCCAGAGCATCCCCACCACCCCCGAGGCCAGCGGAGCCAAGGAGAGGGGCGTGGACCAGCCGGGGAGCAGCCCGGGGTCTCAGGAGAGGAGCCCTGGTATCCAGGAGGTAAGGACTGGACTACTCTCCGTCCTTCTGTCTTCCTTCCATCCTTTCTCACCCCCTTTTCCCGAGCCCCGAGCTTCTCCAGGGGGCTCCCAGGTCCCGCCCTCGGGGTGGGAGGGGGCTTGGGCCCCCATCTTGTCGCCCCCCCGACAGTGTCCCACACCATTGCAGCTGGAGCCTGGAGGCTGCCCCCGAGTCCCCAAGTTTCTGTTGAGCAGAGGCTGTGTGGCCACCTGTCCTGCACTTAGGGTCCTCGGCCTCCTCGGGTCTAAAGGCCCAGAATCCC
>NW_006293779.1:3874881-3898907 GCF_000327345.1 Myotis davidii | reverse complement strand
TGCTGGCTGAGGACTCGGGAGCTGGGGCTCTGGTTTCTCCTCTGCTCCTCCCCGGCTGTGTGGCCTTGGCCAGGTCACCTCCCTCCCTGGGCCCCGGTTGCAAATCTATAGGAAGAGGGGGTTGGACAAGATGCTTTTGAGGATCCCTCCCAGCCCTGGTGGTTTAGGATTTTTCTAAAATGAGAAAAACAGAAAACAAGAAGAGGAAAAGGGATTGGAGCAGGGATGAAGGGACCTTGCAGACTCGTCGCCTGGAGTGGTGAGGAAGCAATGAGCTTCCCGGGTCCCAGGGCTGTGAGGCTGGGATGGGAAACGGAGTATACTTCCAGCACTGACACCTACCCAGGCGGCTCCCAAAGGAAGGGCCGCCCTGTGTGAGGGGCCCCGAAGGGGAGCGTCCCGGGGGCATGTTTCTCTGGGCCATACCTTCCTCCTCCTCCGCTCCCAGGTGCACATCTCCCGGCAATACCTGCACTGCAGTGACCAGAAGATGCACAAGTCCCTGGGGGGCATGGTGATCCCACCCATCCTGAAGGTGGGGGTGCCCGCTGGGACCACCTCCTGCACACCTGGCTCCCTTCCCAGCCTCTTGCCTCCAGGCCAGGATGTCCTCGCAGCCCCGAGGGCCCCCCACGCCCGGTAAGCAGCCCTAAGTCAAACCCTCTGGCAGGCCTCTCTCCTGCTATCCCCCCAGGATCTGCTTGGGGTCCCCATGGCTGAACCTCCCTGCCAGAGCAGAGCCCGGGGGCCCAGGTGTGTGAGGAGCAGGGTCCCCCAGCCGTGAGCCACACACCTGGGGAGGCTGCAGCCTCGTGACCCCGCTCTGATCTGAACTCCCCCCAATGCCTCAGCCTCCGTCTCCTACAGTTTCCTGGTGTGAGTGGTTGCTGCAGTGATGACTCAGATACACAGGATTTTAAAGCTCTGTTGCAAGGTAGCTCTTTGTTATTTTCTTAATAAGTGGATACTAAGACTCAAGCATTCTGAGCTTGAGGCAGTGTGGGGAGGGCAAGCCTACGAAACTTTGAAAGGGTCTTCGTATCCAGGAGGCCTGGGAGCCAGCGGGTGGAGGGCCCCTGGGCGGTAACGAACCCGGGCTTATGGAGTGTAAGCAGGACAGACGGTGTTCTGCAGATGGTCAGGCACATCCGTGTGGTCAGTCCAGACAGACATTGGAGCCTGTGTGTGTGTGTGTGTGTGTGTGTATGTGTGTGAGAGAGAGAGAGAGAGAGAGAGAGAGATCCTGTTGATGTATTGCTCCCCCATTTCTCTGGAGCCTGATGTCCTGAATTCTCCCCCTGCTCTCAAGCTCTTCGCCCCGAGTCTCCCAGCTGCCATCCTGTCTGTACCCATGTCCCCCGCTTTCCCAACCCGGCTGGGGTGTGGGGCCTGTCTGTGGACCTGCTCCTGGGCCAGAGCCTTCTCTCGATTCTCACGCAGTGGTGGGCTCCACCGACCTCCAGGCCCTCACCACCAGACACCCCTCCTCTTCTCCCGCCCCGGCATCGGACCCCCGCCCTCCGAGGGGCGTTCTGGGGGGCTAGAGTGACCAGAGTGACTCTGGCTCCGGACCAGTGGCCTTTCCGTCCATCCCGATGGTCTTCACTCTGTGCATCGTTTGAGCTTGATGCCCTGAGCTCTTCTCCTGCTCGCTCTGTGCCTGCTCTCAACGTTACGGGCAGCTTCCCGTGTGCCCTCTCTCATCCACCGTAAACGCGGCTGTTCCCAGTTTGTCCCAGGGCCCTGTCTCCCACCTCCTTCCCTTCCCTGGCATCTTCTCTGTGCGGCGGCTCCCAAGGCTCCGTGGGCGTGGGTGACCTCCACATCCCCGCTCTGTCCGAGGCCTCCCCAGGGCCACGCTCAGGTCTGGGCCTCCCCGTGTGCAGGGGAGTGAGCCTTACTCACAGGAGGAGGGGGAGTTTAGGGGTCATGCTCTCATGAGTGGGGGCCGTTTGGCGGACTTGAGCTCAGTCTGCTCCGACCTGGGAGATATAACCTTACCTGCTGCAGGTCCCAGCAGGGGTGCTTCCTTCAGGACCGAGCAGATTCCGTGTAGACTGGCTTCCCGGGGAATCGAGGGCCTGTGCAGCCAGGAATGGGCTCGGAGCTGGGTTTGGACACCCGGTTGAAGTTGCAGAAGGAGTTACAGCTTTGAACTCCTGGGCCCTCCACCAGGGCGCCCCCACCCCCCTGCACAGTGTCCCCCCTCGGCTGCCACCCCGTCCTCGAGCTGCCTACCCAGGCCCCACAACCCCTCCCTTGCCATCGCTCACGGTGCTTTTCTCTCCCCCATTCCTTTAAGATTGGTTCGGGAGAGTGGTCCTCGGGAGAAGACCCCTAAATCTCTGGGTATGTACTCTCCTTGTGCACCCCCACCTGTCAGTCAAGCTCGGGTTCCTGGGCTGGGTCCTGGGATCAGAATTAGGGTTGGAAGAGACCTGAGAGCTGTGGGACCCAAGCCCCTCCTTTCACGATGGGGATGCTGATGCCAGCTGCCATGCCAGGGAGTTCCTGGGCACCAGTGCGTGTAGCTTCATGGCGACCAGCTGAGAGAGGGGAGCTGCCTTGGCGGGACCTTCTCCTGGTCTCTGAGTGTGGAAGCAGCCAGCCTGTCCCCTCGCACCCAGGCCTGCGTGGCTCCCCAGCTGCCTCCTGATATGTGGCGAGGCTGCCCTTGCCCTGTGTGATCAGGAGAAGAGAGCATTCCTCGCCAGAGGCGAGAAGTTAAACCCCTGGGTCAGCCAGCAGGGGTCAGGGTCAGGGAACAGAGCCCAGGGCTGGAGGGGAGGCAGGCCCAGGAGGCTGAGCGCAGACAGGATGAAGACCGGGAGGAGGGTCTCCAACCTGATGCCCTAGCTGTGGAGATGGGGGAGGTGACGGCAGCTGAGCCCCAGGCAGGTTAGTCGAGGGGCCCTGGGCGGGGCATCCTGAGCCTGGCCCCACGCCGGGTTGGAGGCAGCTGCGAGCTGACCAGCAGGTGGGTGGGCTCCCAGGCCAGCTTCCCTGCGGTCACTCTCGTAACCAGCTCAGTCAGTTGGCGAGGGGCAGGCTGCTGCCCCGGGGCCCCAGGGTCAGGGGTGAAGCTGGGCCCGAGAGGCAGGCCGGGCACAGAAACCTCTGTGGCAGCTGCGTCTCCCTCTCCCAGGCCGGGCAGAGGCGGGGGAGCTCAGGGCGTCTGTGTGACGTACTCTGGCACCCCGAGTGTTCCTGCAAAGCTAACCCTGAGAATGCTGGTGTGGGGTTTGGGGCAGGAGATACCAGCCCATACCACCCCCTCACCTGCCTGACCAGCTGCTGCTTGGGCACCATGTCCCCCTGGGGGGGCGCTGCTTGGACAGGCGTTTTAGGGTGTCTCTTGGGGTGCAGGTGAGGAGAGGGATACAAAATAGCAAAGACCTTAAAGGATCCCCAGTCCTCCAGCAATACAGCCCAATATGCGTGGCGCCCCTGGGACCGAGGGGCTCATGTGGTGTTGTCTGAAGCCGAGGGCTTCCCCGAGCCTGGGGGCACCCTGCTGTCCTTGCCGGCAGCTGGCACCCGGACACCTGTGCCCTCTGCCACCTCTTACTTCTGGGCAGATGCAGCCCAGCCAGCCCCTTCTCCTCCTCGGCCACTGGCCCTTCTCCAGGCCTGGGGTGCCCCACGCACCAAGCAGAGGAAGCCTTCAGAGGCGTGGTCGGGCGGAGCACCAGGGTGACCCGGGAGCCCTGCGGGGCGCCAGCCTCAGACATCCTTTCCGGCCTCAGGCAGCCCCAGATGGTGCCCCATCTGAGGGGACCCTGATTTGCAGGTTCACCCAAGGGCAGCGAGCTCCAAACTGTGTGAGCAGGAGAAACTGATAACATTTCTTTCATTCAAAGAGAACTAATGAACCTACCCCCACCCTGCTTCCGTAAGAAATGTACTTTTACAAACATTTGATTGGGCCCAGCCAGTGTGGCTCAGTGGTTGAGTTTGACCCATGAACCAGGAGGCACATGCCCAGGTTGTGGGTTCGGTCCCTGGTGTGGGCACGCAGGAGGCAGCCAATTGATGATTCTTTTTCATCATTGATGTTTCTATCTCCCTCCCCTTCTTCTCTGAAATCAATAAAAATATATTAAAAAAACGTTTGGGAAAATATAAAAATACTATGGGTTTGATGTCTTTTGGAAATGAATTTGTATTTTATTACTCACCAAAGCATCTGAAGGCCACTGGGTCCCAGCTTTCCCGTCTATAAAGTGAGAGGATTGGCTTGGTATTCATTCTCTGGTCCCTCGGTGCCGTGTCAGAGGCTCAGACAGGTGCATGGTGGCATAAAATGGGCAGTGGGCTCACTTTATTTTTTTCCTGAGGTACATACCTCCCAGATCAGATAGATTTATATTCTTAGGAAAATCTTAAACCACTCAGATAGCAGGTCTGATGGTCCTGTTTCTTGCCCAGCTTCCTCCCCACCTTTTCCTATATTTGAATAAGATGTGTAGTAATTATTGAATAAATGAATGAAGGGATGAGTGAATGGATGAATGAAAGGAGGAGGAGGATATTGGTCTTTGGACAGCCTGTGCTATACCTGTCAGTGCATCTCTGTAGAGTACATTTAACTTGGGTCTCCCTCCACCCGAGAAGTGTTGGGCAGAAGACTTGAGGGTGGGGGGCTTAGGCAGTAAATGTTACCACAATCGCAGGGTCATAGAGCCTCCGGGCCTCCCAAGGGACGGCTGCTGCTTCGGGGTGCCGGTTGTCCTCAGTTCCTTTTTTTTTAAAATATTTTTATTGATTTTTAGAGAGAGAGGAAGGGAGTGGCATAGATAGAATCATTGATGAGAAACATCATCCATCAGCTGCCTCCTGCACGCCCCCTAGTGGGGTTTGAGCCTGCAACATGGGCATGGGCCCTGACCTGGGAATGGAACCAGTGACCTCTTGGTTCATGGGTCGATGCTCAACCACTGAGCCGTACTGGCCAGGCCTCAGTTCTATTCTTGTTCTTGACTCCTCAGAGCCAACACCTTCGGCCCTGCATGTCAAAGGCAGGTCTGCTGCCCCCGAGGAGCCTGCTCCGTCTTCATCTCGGTCTGCTCCTGTGCTGACAACCTCCTCCTCCAGCCATGCCGAAGACGCCCAGCCCTTGCTGAGAGAAGGGGACCTGAGGGAGAGCAGCACCAAGGTATCGGGAAAGCGAGAGGAGGAGGAAGTCGGGGTCAGAGTGGACCACTGGCTGATCGCAAGCGTGTTTTTGAAATATACCAGTGTGGGTCCAGCTGGAGGCAGCTGCCCCTAGCACTTAAGGCGAGAACCTGCAGAGGGCCTGGGAGAAGGCTAAAGAAAAGAGGAGAAATGAGAGAGAAGGGGCGAGGGGGACGAGGTGAAGTGCAGAGTGTGTGTGTGTGGGGGGAGCTGAGGGCAGCCCTGAGGGAGGGAGGGAGGGAGGGAGGGAGGGAGGGCAGAAGGAGGTCACACCTGGTTCCGAGGGAAGCAGGATGTGGAGGAGAGTCCAGAGGGACTTAGGTGCACCGAGCCGAGCCGAGTAATCTGAGCCAGCACCCAAGATAGCAGGCGCGAGGCAGCTGACCAAAGGCTGTGCCTGGCAGGCTGACAAATGGCCTGCACTTAGAAGGTGACCTTGGCCCAGACGGTTCTCTGCGCCGAGTGAATTTAGTAAAGCCAGGAGAGGCACTGTGTAGGGGCTCGTGCTCCTTCTTAGAAAGAGATATAAAAGTGCCGTAAACATACCCCGAAGGCCTGCTGTGTGCATGTGCTGTGCTAGGACTGGGATCCAGTGATGGCGAGGGTCAGGTCCGGGCCACAGCCTTTCCACTCCAGAGAGGTGACACCGTGAAACAAAGGAAGAATGACTCAGTGCTGTGAAGTGACCCCCTCCCCCACCTCACCGTGGCCACTCACTCCCGTGGTCACTGCCAATATCTTCACCCCCACCGGCATCTCAGGTTCAAGCATCCCCCTCACTCACCACTGTCTCCTGTTGTTCTAGCTCAATCCATCTAATATTCCAGCTCTAATATTTTGTTCCTTCTTATGTATAAACGATAGTCTCCTTGAAATTGGATCATTCCTATTAGCGTCTTTGCTCTCTGTTATTTCTTTCTTCTTAACCAAACAAAACAAAGCCAGAACCATTCTTTCCCGAGTCCACTGGAGTCAGGCTCTAGTCCCCGCTGCCTGCACCCTCCTACCCCTCCACCCCCCGCAAACTGCCCACATTCAGGCTACTGAGGACCACCGCTGTCCCAGGTGTGGCGCATCACTGCCCTATTTTAACTTGACCCATTGGCAGCTTTCTTAGCTCATCCTACTTGGATTCCCTCCTGGGGTTGGAGGCAAGGGATTGGCTTCTTCCTTGGTTCTCTGCCTCCATCATGGCAGCTCCTTCCTAGTCCGTCTTTGCTGGACCCTCTTCACATTCCTGACCTCTGCATGGAGGCCCCCAGAGCTCAGGCTTCTGGCCTCTTATCCATTTACACCGACGCCATGACCTGGCACAATGCATGGCCCTGAGTGCTATCTATACGCGAGAGGACTTCCCAATGTCCCTTCCAGCCCAGACCTTCCCCTGGCATCAAGTAGCAGTGAAATTATCTATGTATTTAAAAGCCAAGCGACTAGAACGACCGGAACGACCACTCACTATGATGCTCACTGTAGCTGGCCAACCAGCCTGATGGGGGTGGGGCCGACTGGCCAACCTCCTACAGCCCCTCCCTCTGGCTGGCTGGCGCCCACCTGTGCACGAATTCATTCACCGGGTCTCTAGTATATGTAATATATGTGACCTAAATTATTGTATAAGTTATATATTATATATAACCTTATCCAGATAGGTAGGTAGATAGAGAGAGAGATAGATACTCACCTTCTATGGGTGGCAGTAAAAGGCAACTCCAGCCGTCCAGCTGCTCCAGCCAAAAATCTTGGGCCCACCCTTGCCTCCTCTCTCTCTCTCTCTGCACACCTCACACCTCAGCAAGAGCAGTGGGCTCCGCTCTGAAATAGTCCAGATCCAGCCAGTCTGCCATCCCAGTCCTGCTACCCTCATGCAAACCCATCACTCCAACACATGTGAACTCTTGTTTTATTTTTGCAACTTCTTGTGTTAAATTATTTCAAAACTAGAGGCCCGGTGCACAGATTTGTGCACTGGCGGGGTTCCTTGGCCTGGCCTGCATCCTCTCGCACTCTGGGACTCCTCAGGGAATGTCGGAGGCCCGCTGCATGGATTCAGCCCAATCCCCGCAGGCCAGGCCAAGGGACCCCACTGGTACATGAATCCGTGCACCAGGCCTCTAGTATACACATAAGACTTTTGGTTAATCTCTTCCCGTCCTCCGCCTCCCCTCTTCCCTCTGAGATTCATCAGTCTGTTCCATATTTCCATGCCTGTGCGTTGAGCGTCTGTCCCTGGTAGTCAGTGCATGTCATAGCTACAGGTCGAATGGTCGAACGGTCGCTGAGGCATATATGTATATATATAGAAATTAAAACAAAACAACACTTAGAGCCCCTCCCCCAGTGGGAGTCAGATCACGTCATCCTCTGCTCAGACTCCAGTGACTCGCTGTGTCCTGCAGAGGAAAAACCCAGGTCCTGGGCATGGACCACAGAGCCAGTGCACTCACTCCCGCCCCACCCGCCAACTCCAGCCGGTGGCCCAGCATCTTCTGACTTGGGTGCTCCGACCAGAGTGCGCTCCTCATTGCTCCCAGCATGCCCAGCACACCCCAGCCTCAGGGCCTCCGCATCCGCTGTTCCCTCTGCTCCGAACACTGCCTGGCCTGCTCCCTCCCCTCATGAATGCCGCTGCCTACTCTTGGCCTCCTCAGTGAGTCCCCTGGGCCCTCCTGCCCAAGGCAGAAGCCCTGTGCCCTCTGCCCCTCATTTCCTGCTGGTGTGCAGTGCCCGGCGTCAGAGGCGGGCCTGTTTGTTCTTTGTCCCCTGGCCTCCCCGCTCCATGGGAGCGCTCTGGAAGCACGGCCTTGTCATTTTGGTTATTCCCAGGACAGTGATTGGCACACGTTTGAATGAATGAAGGTATAGAAAGCACAATTGGGTCCCCAAGGGTAATGGAGTTTGCCTTGACCTTGTGCCAGATCCAGTTCACCATCTCCAAGTCCGCCCAGGAGGTGATGCAGCTGAAGCAGAAGAAGGAGGTGGAGTTGGTCCAGAGGGCGGAGGAGCCAGGCAGGGCGAGGGAGCTCACGGCCCAGAGCCTGGGTGCCCGGAGAACCTTGATGAAGGAAGGTACTGGTACCGGGGCCAGGATTCCCTCAGGCTGCGAGTCTTCTTGGCCAACACCTTTGGCCCAAAGAGAGGCTGCCCCAGTTCCTCCCCTCCCCTCCTGAGGCTGGACAGGGAGCCACACCTGCTCTCTGGTAGCTCACTCTTGGGCCCATTTCCAAAGGAGGCAGCTGGGGTCGGGGATCCGACGGAACCGGCTCCATCCTAGGACTTTCTCTCCCCCCACAGGCCTGCTTCCCCTCCGGGGCAGGGGGACCCTGTCTGTGCCCACTGGGGTAAGCAGCCCCCGCAGACACAACGCCGGCGTCGTCCTGAGGAAGCGAGCCAACCGGGCCTCACTGCCCAGCATCCCCGTCAGCAAGCAGGAGCCCCGCTTCGCCCGCCATGCTTCAGGTGGGGCCCAGACCGGCTGGTGGGGGGCACGTGCCCCTCTCGCTGGGTTGCCTTGGGATACCATGGGCCTGGCAAAGGTGAACCTGGCAGCCCATGTTAGAGTAGGGGTAGCCCTCCCACCAGAGAGAGGAACAAAGTCTGGGAGTCAAAAGCATCTATGGGCCCAGCTGGGACCCCCAGGGTATGGCTGTTGGAGCCGTGATGGCTGGACAGGTATGACCAGCCTCTGTGACATGTCCCAGACCATGGATGCTGGGAAACAGCATCCCAGAAGTAGCTGGAAACACCAGGAAGAAGAAGAGAGAGTTCTGGGAAGGCGTGGGGGTCCTGCATGCTGCCTCATAAGATGCCAAGGCTGGCCAGTGCTGGGTACAGACGGGATCTGAGCACCCAAAGTTTCTCGGGGATGTTCAGGAGGGGGTCAAAGGGCACGAGGCGTTGTCCCCATTCCTCCAGGGGAGCGTCTGCTCTGCTTCACCCCTTTGTGTTCCGGGCGTCCCCATGGGAGTTCACTCAAAAAGAATGTGTTATTGGGGAACGTTTGAAAGCCACCAACCTGGTTCAGAGTTTCTGTGAGTGTGAGATGGGGTGGGACATTGACGGGAGAGCAGAGCAGCGTTAGCCGGAAGTAACATTGACCCACTTCCTTTTCCATTCCCTTTCTATCCGTTTGTTCAAGCAGGAAGTCTTCATTTGGCGCTGGTCTTGAGCATGTTTTTAAGGCGTGCAAATATCCTTTTATTGATTTATTTTTAAATATTTTTTTATTGATTTCAGAGAGGAAAAGAGAGGCAGAGATAGAAACGTCAACAATGAGAGAATCATTGATTGGCTGCCTCCTGCACACCCCCTACTGGGGATCGAGCCCAAAACCTGGGCATATGCCCTTGACCAGAATTGAACCTGGGAACTTTCAGTCTGCAGTCCAATGCTCTATCCACGGAGCCAAATCGGCCAGGGCAAAAAATCTCCTTTTAAATAGAAATCTTTCTCCAGGCTTGAGACATGGGAAGCTGGCTGCAATTTTATACTAGAGTTTAGAAGGTTCTTTTAGTTTTACTGTGAACATTGGCCAT
Organism: Myotis davidii; assembly: GCF_000327345.1. Lineage (NCBI taxonomy): Eukaryota > Metazoa > Chordata > Mammalia > Chiroptera > Vespertilionidae > Myotis > Myotis davidii. The sequence goes on along the minus strand of NW_006293779.1, from coordinate 3,889,197 downwards.
ATTTTATGATGAATGATATTAGTTTACCAATTATGGTAGTGACATAAATTTCCCTTTAAAATAAACTTATGTAAGATTTGAAAAGTGGTTTAATTTTAAGAAAAATACCATAACAATTAAAGTATAGGTGATTTAGAGATACGGCAAAAAAACCTAAACTCCATGGAAGTGGTCATTGAATGGTTGATACTTGGGAAATAGTGCTCTATCTAACCCACCCTACTCATTTTATACAGCAGAACTAGGACCCAGAGTCTCAAGGTCATTCAAGGGCATGTAAGGGGATGGTGGCCCCTCGGGACTAAGACTTTGGTTGACGACTCTTGTGCCAACGCAGAGCTGAGAAGAGAACGTAGGAACGAGGTCTTCGTGTTTGGCTTTAAGTGAAGGGCTGCCCCTCAGCTCAGATTTGCCCAGGACCTCCTGGGTGCCCCAGAGTGGGCAGGATTGGGGGTGTATTGCTGGCGGGTGGGTTCAGTCACATGGCATCAAGTAGCATATCACAGGCAAGTTTGTTTATAATAACAGGTTGGCAGAGGCAGGAATGGGAAACTCAACAAAAGGTAGAGTTTGGAATTCTGTGTGGCTCCCAGGAAGTGGCGTCCAGCGCTGGCTTAAGCGCTCCCAGTCCGTCTCCCTGCTTCCCCGGGGAGGTGGGCTCAGTGCTGCGGGCCAAGCCTCGGGTCTCTGGTAAAAACTCCCTCGTTTCTTTACCGTGCGTGCAGCTAACTCATTACCTGCGGTGCTAACTTTCGGGTCCCCTGAGTGGGAAGAAGAGGAGGAGGAGATGGATCTTCGAGCCTTTAAGGAGTTGAGGCCTTTCTCAAACCCGGAGCTGGGGTTGATGGATGCCCTCCAGTGCCTCGACAGCAGTGACTGGTGAGGTGACACCTTCCCCTTCATGCGTGGTGGACAGGGGAGAGCTGCAGAATAGCTGCTTCTCCCGCCCCCCCCCCACCTCTCCCACTGCCCATCTCTCCCACTGCTGGGGCCTGGTCCTGTGGAGGGAGGTATGTGTGCGTAAGCGTGTGTCCAGCCTCCTGTGTCTGCCCCATGAGCTCCAAAAGCCCAGTGTACTGCTCTATGGTGCACCAGAGCCAGGCGTGGCAGGTATAAATGAGGCTCCCCCGTGCTTCTTTAGGAGACCTTAGAAAGGTCACAGCCCCTCATTTCTCTAAGCCAAGTTCACCTGCTCCCAGTTCCTACCCCTGCGCTGGTGGACACACACTCTTAGTCGTGAGCAGTGTCATGACCCGGGGTCCAGAGCATTTGTGGGAAGCCCTCCCCATCTTCTGTCCTCATGTTCAAGTACCCTCTCTTGAAGGCCCCAGCTTGTCACAGGGGTGGTGGTCCTCGTCCTGGGGGTGGGCTTCCCTCTTGGGTGAGGTTGAGCCAGGGGTCCCATAAAATGGGTTTTCCTGGACTGCTAAGATTTCAGCCTGGGCCTGGCCCGTGTGGCTCACTGGTTGAGTGTCAACCCATGAACCAAGGGGTCACTGGTTCAATTCCCGGTCAGGGCACGTGTCTGGTTGTGGGCTCCATCATCAGTAGGGGGCATGTAGGAGGCAGCTGATCGATGATGTTTCTCTCTCTCACTGAAGTTTCTATCTCTCTATCCCTGTCCCATTTTCTCTCTCTAAAAATCAATAAAAACATATTTAAAAATATAAGCGTTTAGCCTGGGTGTGCCAGCAGGAAACCCTGCCTTCGGGCCATCAAATCCCACCCTGCTGCGGTGCGGAGAGGGTGGCGGTGCGGTGCCCTGGTCTGCAGAGGGGGCGGGGCTCCGCCCTCCCCACCTGCCTGTGACAGGCCTGGGCTTGCTTCTCAGGAACATGAAGGAGAAGGGCCTGGTGAGCGTCCGGCGCCTGGCAGCCTGTCACCCGGAGGTCCTCGCTGGGAGGCTGCACGACGTGTCCTTGGCCGTGACTGGAGAGGTGAGGCCTCCCAGACAGCCTGTGTCCTGTGCACCCTGCCCACCCCCAGCCTGTCCCCCTTCCCTGGGGCTGCTGTTCAAAGTGGGTCACAGAACAGCCACGGAGAAGCCATGGCTCCTTGGATCAGGGGCATCTCCCACTTATTTCTCAGCCCTCAGCCCTCAGCCACTAAGGTGGGAGGTAGCCACCCATTTCTCAGATGAGAAAACTGAGGCCTGGGGTTTCCTTATTTCTATGCCATCGGCCTGCATTGTTCTCTGTACTCAAAATGCCAGAGGAGGGATGGAGTGTCCTGGGCCAAGTCTCCAACTTCAGGGTGGTTGTAACATTTCCCAAGCCCTTTCTCCCAGGGGCTGGTGCTGGGTTGGGCTGGGCGTGGCTGGGCCCAGGTGGGCAATAAGATGCATCTCATCACAGATGGAGGCCATGGCCCCCAACCCCTTGGGAATAGATTGTTGCAATGGGGGGCCTTGTGAAGATCAAATTGAATAGCTATACTAATAAAAGGGTAATATGCTGATAGACCAGATGTCTTCTGGACGTCCTTCCGGACAAAGCCCCAGTGGCTGCGAGGGCCGAGGAGGGCCGGCAGTGGCAGCAGCAGTGGGGTGATAGGGGCAGCGCCTTCCCCTGAGAGGCCCGGTTGCCTCCCGCAGAGGGAGGCCAGACTGTGGCTTAGGCCCGCTCCCTGTCAGTAGGACATCCCCTGAGGGTTCCTGGACTGTGAGAGGGGGCAGGTGGGCTGAGGGCCCCCACCCCAGCCCCAGTGCATGAAAATTCTAGTTAAAACTCTAGTTATTTATAAAAGTACTTGGAAGACTGTTGTCAAATTTCAGATGATAATGATGGAATTAGTCATTATGATGATAACAACAGTAATAATATTTTTTAAAATGGGGCAAAATATTGCCCAGAGCTGCTGCAGGCCAGGAGGCCTAGACCTGGGGCGAGGATGGAGGCACAGGTGGGGTGCAGTGCCCATTCTTGGAGGCCCCGACAGGGCCCAGCAGTGTGGTTCCTCTCCCATCTCTCCCCGAGGTCACCAACCTCCGCTCCAAGGTGTCCCGCTTGGCCATCCGCGTCCTGGGAGACCTCTTCTGGGCCTTGAAGAAGAATATGGACCAGGAGGCGGAAGAGATTGCCCGCTGCCTGCTGCAGAAGATGGGCAACACCAGCGAGTTCATCCAGAGAGCGGCCAACCGATCCCTGGGGGCCATGGTGGAGCATGTAACTCCTGCCCGATCCCTGGCGGCCCTCACCTCAACGGGCATCTAGTATGTGGCAGCCAGCTGTCTGAGGGGTGGGGGTGGCCCAGGAAGGGGAGGGCGGGGAGGGGCCTGGGGTGGGAAAGGAGGGGGACTGAGCAAGTGCTTCACACGTGCAGCTGGGGGAGCTCCTGGTGGGGGCTGTCCCACCTTCTGGAGCCAGGTGAGGAGACCTGGCAGACAAGGGGGGGTGCTTTGTTCTGTTCAAAACTGAGGAGTCCTAGTGGCGGTGCTGACATCCCCAGAGACGCTGCAGAGGCAGCCTTCCGCCTGTTCAGGGGACGGGCATTTCTGATGAAATCTGGGCCGTCGGAGAGCAAGGCACACTCTCATCTTCAGCTGGCACCGCTCGGCCTTCTGGGAGGAGAATGGGGCTCACTGCTACGGCGGCCGATTTGCTTTTCCCTCGTAGAAAAACCCAAACCAAAAGCAAAACCTAAAGCATTTCTCAAGCCCTTTCTCCCGTCGCCAGCCAAACAGCTTTCAACCACAAGCCACCCAGGACGCTTCTGCAGGGAGGCCCTCAGACAGACCCGGGCAGTGAGCAGGCAGCCGGGCTCTGGGCACAGCCCGTGCAAAGGGTGAGGGGCTCTGAGTCACGTGCCCGGGTTCACCTCCTGGTGGCTTAACTGCCCTGTGCCTCCATTTCCTCCTCTGTAAAATGGGAATAATAAAATTGCTGTGAGGAGTAAACGAATGGAGTCATGGAAGAGCACTTAGAACAGGGCCTGCCTCCACCTAACCTTTGTCCACTGCTCACTGTGGCTTTTATTAACTTGGGACAAATTAATTGTACGTTTTTCTGGATTCCTCCCTTTGCCTCAGCTTCCTCACCTGCAAGCTGATGATAATTGTAGCTTATGAAGTTGAGGAGATAATGGTTTGAAGGTGCTCAGAGGCAGGGTGCCAGCACAGAGGGTGCCCTCACTACAATCTGAGATGATCGATCATTGTTGCGGGAACCAGGGTCAGGTGTCCTCAGGGGAGAGATGGGAGAGGGGGAATTCCTGGGGGTCCTGCTACAGTGCAGCTTCTGACTCAGATGCTAATGGTGCCAGTGCCCGGACCACACTGACTAGGGAGAGCCCAGCAGGGGCAGGGGAAGGGCCAGTGCTGCCTGATAGACTGTGGACTCGCAGACCCTGCTTGAAAAGATGAAAAGGAAGAGGTGACATCCTCATGGGGCTCTCTCGTAAGATCTCAGGTCCCCTGTGTTAGGATTCCAAATCCCCACCAACCCCGTCCCTCCCTCCTGTCTCAGTTCCGCTCAGTAGATGTGCCGTAAGCTCCCTTGGACTGTTGGTGCACGACCTGGTCAGGCTGGTCCAGGCACCAGCGGGCGGGCACTGGGGATTCAACTGAGAGGGAGACTAGTTGCCCACTGCCCGGGAGCTCCAGCCTGACTGGGGGCCGCAGGGCTGCACCTGTGCATGGCGGGGACAGGGACAGTGCTCCCTGGGAGTGGCTAGGTCTGCCCGGGGAAGGCAGGGATGCTGATTGGGGAGGACCTTTCTTGGTGGAGAAAGATGGGGATGAGCACTTAGGCCAGCAGTGGGGAATGTCTGGCCTGTGGGCCGTATAAGACCCACAGAATCATTTGGTCTGGCCCTGCCCAGGCATGAAATGTTTGACCAAACACAGAAGGAAAAATTTTAAGCTGATAATTGTGTGCGGCCCACAAGTGATGTTATAAACATCCAAATGGCTCTTGGCAGAAAAAAGGTTCCCCACCCCTGATGTAGACAAAGGCAGACTGTGACAGGAAGGCGTGGAGAGTGGCGGGCACAGGCGTCTCTAGGGAGCACCAAGTGGCTTCCCTTGTTCTTGCCTGTCCCCCTGTGGTTGTTGTCAACCTCAGTTCCATTGTCAGGAAGGGTCTGCTCTTTCCCCAAAGATTCTCCTCAGCCCACACGGGACAGGATTTGGGGGCCATCAGGGCATGAAACATGGATGCACAATTGTAGGTCTGTGTGGGCCAGCCTGGGGACCCCCTCCCCTTCCTTGACTGAGCCCTTGACGGCGGCGGCTCTGTGCTTTCTCTCAGCCACAGGAACCCCTCGGTCCGGAGATGCACCGCCGAGCACCTCGCGGCCGTCCTGGAGCAGATAGGCGCCGAGAAGCTTCTCTCGGGCACCAGGGACAGCACGGACATGCTGCTGCGCAACCTGGTCAGGCTGGCCCAGGACTCCAACCAGGACACCAGGTGAGGCCGGGCAGGGCCTGGGGACTGCTGACCGGGCCCGTGCAGGGCAGATGGGGCATCGAGCCAGCCCTGGCCCTCACAGCGCGGCTTCCCGGGATCATGGGGAGGGACAGATGGATGGACAGAGCGGTGTCCTTTCCTTACAGCGGTCCCATCTCCCCAGCGTCATAGCCCGGCTGCTCAGGGAACGGTCAGCACTCCCACCCCCACTGCCCACCTTCCTCCTCTCTCCAGCCACAGCGACCTCGCTCTTCTTCCTGTCCCACCCCAGCTCCCTTCTCTGTCAAGACTTCGTAGCCATCTTTTCAAGAGATCGTTAAGGAGCACTCTTCTCATTATTCTGACGATGACCGTGAATAAGAAAAATTTAGGCCTCGGCTGTCTTGGAGTTTTCCTCCTCGTGGGGTAGACGAACAATAAACAAATAATAATTGTGGTAATTTTAGATACAGGTAAGGGGTAAAGAGGAAAAAACAAGATGTAATGGAGAATGGGGTGGGGGCTATGTCAGACTGAGAGTTGGGGGGATCTTTCTAAAGAGGGACATTTGAATCGAGAGCTCGGCTCTTTGAGGATCTGGGGTGGGAGTGTCCCAGGCAAAGGCAACGGTACCAAGGCCCATGGATGGGACTAAGCCGGGTGTTCATGGAAGACCAGGGCCAGGCTGGTGGAGCAGGGAGTGGCAGGCAGTGTGGGCGATGAGGCAGGGCGGGCAGGGCCAGGCCAAGGACGGCCTCCCAGGCCACAGTCAGGGGCTGAGGTTTTGGTTTCTGTGTGACCGGAGCCACTGGAGGAGTCTTTAGTAGGAGCGTGAGGCAGCTAGGCGATGCTACACAGGAGGGTGATGGCTCGGATTGATGGGCTTTCAAACCCAGGGTTGGGGTCCAGTTAATCACACTCAGCTCACAGCCCGCCGTCGCCATGTCTGCAGACTGCACCCCACGTGGTACAGCCCCAGAGGCGCGTCCACCCTGGGTCTCTAATTTTTATTGATCTAACGGGTAACAGTGCCAGCTCGTTGCTGCAGCGTGCTTTTTTACCCGGTTACTAGCCTGAGAGTTTCTTTATATGCTTGCTAGCCTTTTACTAAAAAACAAGCAAGCCAACACCCTGGCTGCTCATTGGAGGGTTGATAGTGGGGGGTGGAGCCGGGATGGAGGAGGGCACCGGACTGATGGCTACCCCATGGCCCAGGCAAGAAGGGCTGGCTGCTGCTGTGTGAAGGGAGGTGGACTGGACTGGGGTTAGGGCAGCGCCGACAGGAGGGCTTTCAAAGAGGGAGCAAAGATGACATTGACGTTTGTAAACGAACAACCGGGTGAATGGTGTTACCTTTTACCGACATGAGCAATATTGTCGGGGGAGAGAAGGTTTGGGTGGTTTGTTTTAACTGCTGGGAGGGATGGAAATCAAAGTCTAACACCCTCTCCCTCTGACCTTCCTTTCACTCTGGATCGTGCTGACTGCACTGGCTTTTCCTTCCTGGAACCGTAGGCTTCTCGGCTTCCACGGCACCTATTCCCTGGCTCTCAATGTCCTTCTGTGGCCATTTCCCCACCCTCCCTGCCCTCGGAATGTCGGCGGTCACATTCTTTAGTGTCTTTAGTCCTTGTCCCCCTCGTGTGACTCTCTCTGAAAGGGGCCATCACTTCCGGTGGCTCCAGCCACAGGAGACCCTGATGCTTCCCAGCCTCTGGCCCCAGCCCACACCCTTTCAGGGCCATATCGCTGGTGCCTCCACGGGGCCCATCAGCAGGATGGCCAACTGCCGTCTTCACGTGCAAAGTGCTCCTAAATGAACCCATTGCCTTCTCCCCAAGCCTGCTCCTGCCCTCTGCTGTTAAAAGTCACTATTATTTACTGAGTCATCTGAGATGCAGAATGGGGAATTTCATACTTCACTGATTCTAAGACACACATTTCCTCCCCACATCTTAATGTCTTACAATCAGGCAGCTCACAGTTATTGACCAGGGAGCAATTATGACCTAGGTTTTACTATCTGCACATTGGCAAGCTTGGTCATTGCTGCTCATGGTATAAACCTTTGAATTAAAACCTGCACTGTAGGAACTGCTCTAAGAGGCTTTCTTTGCTTGTTAGCCTTTCCTATTTACTTTAAGAAGACATCGTGAATGCTCTGTGGGGAATTGTTGAGTTTAATTGCTGTTTAAAATGTCTTAGAAATATTATACTGTTACTTGGCCTCGAAATGAAAAGTTACTGCATATAAGGCATGGAAATAGAGTGATGGGATATAAATTAGATATTAATGCAAACGTTCATCACTGAAGGAATGACCAAAATTCTGCATATTCTTGCAAAGCCGCCAGCAAGTACTGTACACTCCCCTTAAGCACTGCTCCCTTCTGTTGCTGAGATCCCGTGTGAAAGGGCTGTCTTCGCACTGGAGGCAGCGTCATTGAAGGCAGCGATCGTGGCCAGTGTTTTCTTTTTCTGTTTTTCCTTAGTGGAAAATAAGTTAATGGTGCATTTTACAATCAATAAAGTCTTCAGTTGAGCAAAATATGGCCATTTTCAATGTTTCATGCTCTACCTCCAGTCAACTACCAAGTCCTGCAGTTTCAACTTCCTTAGCAGCTCTTGAATCTGATTACCCCCACTCTACTGCCTCCCTCCAGGCCTTTATCCTCTCTTGTCTGGACTGTTACAGTGGCCCCCAAATCGGTCTCCGACCCTAGCCTTGTCCTCAAAGATCCGTCTTCCACACTGCTCACAGTGCAAATTGGATCCTCCCTTAGGTCCCCAGGGAATGTGGGCTAAAGTCCAACTCCTCACCTTCTCCCTAAACTGGTCCTACTCCTCCTCCAGCCTCCTCTGTTCCAGAGGCCAGCCCTGCCTGCCTTTCTCCAGGTACATGCCAGGCTGTCTTATGGATCCGAGAATGCGCCCTCCTCCCATTTACTCCCCAATCCTATCCCACTTGTGAACTCCTACTTATCTTTTGAATCCCAACCCGAGGATCACCTCTTCTATGAAGGCCTCCCTGATTCCCTGCCCCACCTACCACTCACTATTCACCAGGAAGAGTTGACCACTTCCTCCTATCCTGCCCCACTGCGCCTTTCCTCAGATTTCTAAATACCTGTACTAGAAAGAGTTTGGTATAGACATCCACTGGAATATTATAGAGTCATTAAAAAGGGCAACATGGGAAGACGGTTAATGATAAAGTAAAAGAAGTTGTATACACATTCTGATATCAACTAAATGTATATAAATTGGAAAAAGATGATGAGAAAACATGTCAAATTTGTAATAGTGGTTTTCTCTGTAATGGGAATGGTGTTTATTTTTGTTCAAATCTAGTCTTTAACTAAGTAGGGATTATTGTCATAATTAGAAAAAGTATTGAAACTTCTCTTACTATAATTAGAAAGCTGTGCGAAGTTGTACAGCAACTTTAGGATGTGTTTCTGGGGCTGTTTCTTCATCTTGCTCTTCATCCTGTGGCAGGTTTTATGGCCGGAAGATGGTGAGTATCTTGATGTCAAACGCCAAATTTGATGCATTTCTGAAGCAGTGCCTGCCCTCCCACGACCTGCGGAAGGTCATGGCGGCCATCAAACAGCGGGTGAGTTGGTGGGTGTGGTGGGTGTTGGGTGGGGGGCCAGAGCTGAGGCTGGCAGCCCTCACGCAGGTCATGGGGCGGGGGCTGCACTCGGAGGCTTTTATTTCACCCAGGACTCTTGCCGGGCAAGGTCAGCATGATTTGCTTGCCCTCTAAGCCTGGTTCTGCTCATCTCTGCCTATGTCCCTTGAGCCTCCCTGGGCCTCCACATCTCCATCCGTGAAATGGGGATCTTGACCCCCAATACTTGGCCCTGACTACCAGCGCTCTGGGAGGCTCAGCTGCGCCCTGGGAGGCCTCCAGGGGGAGAGGTTAAGGTCTAGGCTGGAGTATCCGGCACTTCCCCAGAGGCTACTCCTTCTGGTTCACGCTCTATGTGTATTTTTCAAGGGACTAGAAGAGAGTGATGACCTGCCATCTGCCAAAGGCCACAAGGTGTCGAGGAGTCTGGCCGTGTGTGAGAACGGGCTGCCCGGTGAGGACGGGTACGGCCACTCTTGTCTCCCTGGGGCTCCACCTCCAAGATGCCGATGGGGCAGCCAGGGTGGCTCTGGCCGGGAGTTAGAAACCAAGCAGGAATCTGAAGGTCACTCCTGTGCCTAACACTTAAACTCCTGGGAGGACCCATCTGATCTCCGTAGCAGGGACCCAGGGAAGCCCACCCCCCGCTCCAAGAGTAGCTTCCTGTTCTCTCCCACGTGTCCTCTGGGCCAGACCTGACCAGCCAGGCACCGGGCCCCTTCTCTTCTCTCTCCCTGCTGTGCCCTTGCTTCTGCTGGTTCTTTGCCTTGTGTGGGCCGTCTGCACCTAGAACAACCCTGTTTATTTTACCAAATCCCACGAGATCCAGCTCACCTGCCACCCTCTCCCACGACCTCTATCTGACACTCTGTGTCCCTGCGACCTCTGGGGGACAGATCATCCCCATCCTGCAGTCCTCTGTCAGCCATGGACTTAGCCGTCCTGTCTCCCACGGGTCTCTGAGCCCTTAGGGCAAGACCATCTCTCATCTCCTTGTTCTCAGCGGCCCGCACAGGTCTTGGTGCTCAGTAGACAGAGAGTGAAATGTAAGAATGAATGACAGAATGGTGTCGGGCTCTGCTGGTGGGACTCAGGTGCAAGGCATGAGCTCAGAAGAGCAAGGCTCTGAGCTGGGATGGGGCTAGAGTTCTGTATGGAGCTGTTCTCATTCTGGCTGGAATGGGCCAGGGGGCACAGGGGGCATGTGATCTCAGCCGAAGAGAACAGGACTTCTTAACATCGTCCCAGTTACTGGAGGACTGTGAGCAGGGCCTAGACAACCAGGGGGCAGGGTTCAGGCACCTGGCAAGGTCTTCCCCGACTCTTAGGTGAAACGTGCCCCAGTTATCCTTTTGTGATTCCGCCCCTCACTCCGAGCTTTCTCCTCCGTCCTTCACCTGCCTGCTGAAAAGAAGAGGCAGGAAGAGAGAGCCCTGCCCCCTGGGGCTCTAGGCAACCATATTGTTGAACCCGGAGGAAGGGGCCTGGGATAAGGTGTGTCCGTGCCCCGGCTGCCCAGGTCAGATGCTCCTTCTGCTTAGGCTCAGCTCCAATGGCCCGAGGCTGGCGGGGCTGCGCTCTTCCCGGTGGGGTGGCTCGGAGATGGCGGAGCAGCTGCGGGAGCTGACACGGCTGCTGGAGGCCAAGGACCACCAGTCTCGGATGGAAGGTGTGGGGCGGCTCCTTGAGCACTGCAAGGCCAAGCCGGAGCTCATCACCGCCAACCTGGTCCAGGTGAGCCTGCCTCCCCCCGCCTTCCCCCCATCTCTCCCCATGGGTGCGACTTCAATTTGGAAAACTCTGAACAGGGTTAGACATTGGCCAGACCCCTCAGGGTAAAGGGAGCCCAACAAGCATTTGCTAGCCAGTTGCCTTGGTAACGCTCAAAGACTACTTGGAAGTGGCCGAAGGGATGAGGGCGCTGCCTCTTACTAAGAACCGTGGGACCGCTCAGAGGTGTCCCGGGCATCTCTCAGCCCTCTTGTGGGGAGGAGGGCAGGAGTGAAGGGTGCCGTGGCCAAGGGCGCTGCTGGTCCAGCTATGTGCATGACGTCTCGGGGCAGAGCATGTAGTTGGCCAGGAGACGGGGCCAGGATGGGTGAGGAGCTGGCACAGGCTGGAAACCAGAACAGATGCCTGCTCCTTCCAGGAGCAAGGCTGCTGACAGCCAAGCCACATGGCGCGTGGCTGAGACACAGGCATGGAGGCAGCAGGCCTGGGCTTCCTTTCTTCCTGGCTGTGTGAGCTGGGCCAGTGATTGCACCTCTTCCAGCCTCAGTTTTTGTTTTTAATGGCAAAGTGAGGATGAGAACACAGGCCTGCCGGGTTGTTAAGATCATTCCAGGGAAGAGAGAGTGAGGGTACCTGACAAGGTGCTCTCCAACTGGGCACACGAGTGCTCAATGTGGGGTCGCTCTTCCCTCCAGCACGCCCCACCCCTTTGAGGCGGCGCACTCTTAGCCACTGACAGTGTTCTGGCCCAGGTTGGATGACGCCTGTCAGGGCCACAGGGGCCCCCAGCCGGGGTGGGTGGCTGGGCTGTGGGACTCCTGCCCGCCTGGTTCCCACGGGCTCTTGGTTTCTGTTCTCTCAATAGGTGTTCGATGCTTTCACCCCAAGGCTTCAGGATTCCAACAAGAAAGTGAACCAGTGGGCGCTGGAGTCCCTCGCTGAGATGATTCCCCTCCTCGGAGAGAGCTTGCACCCCATGCTGCTCTCCATCCTCGTCGCTGTTGCAGACAACCTCAACTCCAAGAACTCGGGGATCTATGCTGCCGCTCTGTCTGCACTGGACGTGATGGTTGCGAGTCTGGGTGAGCCTCCTGCCTGTCCCGCTTGGCTCTGGTGGGCAGCTGGCCCCCTCCCCAGTGCCACCCTGGGCTGGGCCCACCCTTCCTGCTTGGCCATCGGCAGAGTGGTGAAAGGCACGGGTTCAATGTTTTCCCAGAGGCTGTGTAGGGCACGGGTCGGTGGCCTAGGGCCTGCGAGGTTCTTGGTTGGCAGCTTTTCCACGTCCCATCCACCTGCGTGTCTTAGATGGTGAAACTGGAGGAGATGTGGAGATGATGTCATCTTGCCTCCATTAGCACACATGACGTAAATGACTCACCCAACGTCACATGGTGCCCCAGAGTGAGCCAGCCGGGTATTGAAGGAAAAACAGGTCAGGATTGCCAGGAAGGAATTGGGAGGAGCTGTCAAGAATTGTCTTAGTTGTAGACATGGCAGCAGTGAATGTGGCTCGCATGGGGACCAGGCGGATGCTGGTGAGACCGCAGGGCGAGCCTGTCGGAGAGGACCAAGCTGATGGGCAGGCGGGCCTGGAGGGCTGGCCAGCTCGATCATCTGGTGCAGGAGGCAGGCCGGGGTCCCACTGGCTTTTTGAGTGTGAAATAGCTGAGAGCTGCCTTTTAACAACACTGTTTGGGGCCAGAGCTTCGGGTGTGAGGGGTTTGGTGTGAGGGGCGGGGAGCGACATTGGAATAGGGTAGGGGGAGGAATGAAAAGAAAAAGCGGAAGGAGCTATGGGAGAGACGTCAGGAAAGGCGGGGGCTTCCCAGTTCCCTGCGGGCTTTGCAGTATCACATCTTGGCCCTTGAACATCAGGTGGCACTTTGGCGCCTAGACCTCGGTTCTCAGTCCTTTATAGATTACCTGAGGGTGCTGTTTAGTGTATCTAGTACACAGGCTGACGTGCAAGGTCAAACTCCCAGGGTATGCGAGAATGTAGGTCACACTTAGACTTATGTCCCAGCCAGGAGTGGAGCCGTGAGTTTTCACAAGCCAGTCTTGCCTTGATGCAAGAGAGCGCAGGATCTGGGAACTGTTGCTGATTGCCTGTTGCTTGCTGTACGTTCTGATGAGTACAGAGCAATGTCCTCTCTTTAGCACCCGCAGAGCATCCCCACAGTGAGGCTGGGACCTGGCCTGGCCCACACACTCCCCCTACCTCATCCTCGCGTCCTAGCCTGGGCCCAGCACCGTGTCCTTGGCTGGAGCCTCCAGGAGAAGTTTCAGCTACAAATCAAATGCCCGTCCAGGCCCTCCTCCGCCTTTCAAGTTCATAAATATTGTCAATTTCCTCCCTTCATCTCAGAGGGAATTTATGATTTGCTGGGTTTGTTGCTGTAGAACAAATAATATAAATCCAGCTCTAAATTATGGCTTGTTCTCAGGGCTGCTGTGGGTAAGTGAGATTGCTGTTGCCAATAACTGAGGCTCCTGGTAAATCATCGCAGGCCCTGGATTTATTGGGAAAACCTACACCAAGCATAATAGGCTTTAGCTATTTGAAGAGGAAAGCACCCTTGTCTGGGGAGAGGAGATTTAACTCTTCCTTTCCGGTTTTGCCACCGGGCCAGCTTCGGGCTGCAGAAGCAAGTGTCTCGCATTGTCATAAGACTCAGGTCCCCTCTCCCTGGGGCCCCGCCATATGCACCTGGGCTGGGCACCCTGGAAAGGGCCCTGGGAGGGTCTGCTTTTGTGAGCTGACCACACCCTGAGGCAGGTTGCAGTTTCCAGGAGGACGCCTAGGATTCTCATTTCCTCCTGGGACAGGGTGTCCTCGAGTGTGGCTGACGGTGTCCCCTCTGGCCCATCAGCTCAGGCACTGGGTGCAGGGAGCCTGGAAGCAGGTGGGAGGGGAACTTGCTCTCTGCTCCTTGGGTCAGGGCGAGGCTGACTGCAATGGGGTTGGCCTTGGAGGGAGGGAGGAGTCCAGTGAACCCCTGGCAAAGGCTCCCATGGGCCCACAGCGTGAAGCTCCGGGTCTTGGCTCCACATCATTTGAACAGGCGTGGCAGTGGGCGCTCAGGGCTGTGTGGCTTTGCTGTGAGCCGTACCCTCTCCGCCCCACCAGCAACATTGGTTTTGGAAGAACTATTCACTAGGAAGTGATGAGCCGAGTCCCATATCCACCTAGGTCAGTGGTCAGCAAACTCATTAGTCAACAGAACCAAATATCAACAGTACTTCTTCAAAATAGACTCACCCAGGCCGCAAACTGACTTCTGCACATGGGCCACGAAGTTTCAGTCATACTGTATGCGCGCCCGCACGTGGTATTTTGTGGAAGAGCCGCACTCAGGGGGCCAAAGAGCCGCATGTGGCTCATGAGCCGCGGTTTGCCGACCACTGACCTATACTCTTCAAACTATTCCCAAAAATCCAAGAGGAAGTAACACTTCCAAGCTCTTTTTATGAGACCAGCATTATCCTAATTCCAAAACCAGATAAAGACACTACAAATAAAGAGACTTATAGGCCAATATCCCTGATGAACATAGATGCTAAAATCCT
>NW_006293779.1:3863839-3874870 GCF_000327345.1 Myotis davidii | reverse complement strand
AGGGGTTCGCATGTCTGGAATGGTCACGCCTGGTCTGCAGAGGGTAAAATGGAGGCAATAACTAAACTTCCCCCTGGCCCAGGGCTTTGGGTGGTAGAAGCAGGGATGGGGCAGGAAGGGGTGCAAATCTTCCTTCCCACGTCACCCAGGCTGAGCCTGGTGGCCCTGGTGGTTCCGGGGGGGACCCTTGGCACCCTGCGGCCTCTCCTGGGAATGGCTCGGAGCCCTTTGAGCAGAGGGAGCTCTCGCCCAAGCCTGGTCCTTCTGCCCCACAAGGGACTCTGGGCCCGAGCTGCAGAGCATCCGTGCAATGCTGTGAAGCACTTAAATGTGAGAAGTCACAAAGCAGCAGCTCAACAGGCTGTATTCACTTCCTGCTCTGCCGGGCCAAAGGGGTCAGGAGCACAGCCACGTTGGGGGGCCGGTCTCTTGGGCTGCGTCTTAAGACCCCGCTTTATTCTGGAAGTCAGTGATCAAGGTGACTCATCAGGCCACCATGTCCCTTCTAGCTTTTAGGGTTTCTTTAGGGACAGGCGGTGTGTTGGTTACAGAGCAGGTAGGATTTCTGTCCTTTCCCAACTTTGAGGAGATGGCGAGGAAGGAGACACATTGCTCCCTGACCTCTGCCCTTTGGCCCTGCCTGCCTGGGGGCTTCTCCAGGGCGAGGCTGGAGTGGCACCCGATTTTAGGGGCTTTAGTCTGAGTACCGAGGCAGTTCCTGAGCCGGCTGGCTGGCTCTTTGGGTTCGGTACTGGGTGACTCACAGCAGGAGCGTCACTCACTGAAACACCAGACAGCTGACAGCTCATCTGCTCCCGGTCAGATCCCCACATTCACTGCAGCCTCTGGCCAGAGAGCAGATAAGCTCGGAAATGGGTGACTTCAGATCCACTTGGGCTATTTTTTCTCTCTGACTGGAAACTTATTACCTTGTATAAGTCATGTGACCAACATGTTGTGTTCATGGAATTTACAAATTCATCCGCGGTGCCCCTCTAATACACCAAGTGCTTGAGGACATCCCTTACCTTCTGTGGTCTGCGTGCACGCAGATTTCCCTGGTTATAAACCATAGTGTAAGCACATTTTTGATTTTGCGTCTTTCATTTAACACGACCCAGTTTCCCATGCCATTATGCAGTCTTTCTAGTTAATTTAAAAATGTGAAGTGTACTTTCCACCACTGTAAAAGCATACTTATTAATTATTGAGGAAATAAAAATGCAAAGCATCTGGAGGGGAAAAATCTCACAGCCCCGGCTCCTAAAATAAACCATCATTAACTTTTGGCGTTTTTCATTATAGATATTTTTCTGGGCCTGTTTGTATACATGGCTGTGGTTACATTACACATTTGAATCTTTTTTTAAAAAGACAAAGCACAAGCATTTACATATCATTACACACTTGAGTCACTGCGCAGCTCCGTCACCTGCTAAACCATAGCTCGCACTTTCTGTTTTGGTGGCTCATTCCAGTTTTTCCTTGTGATGAACAGACTTAGTTTTGGCAGCCACAGGGAAGGTGGCTGTGTGACATCATAACTTACTGAGCTTATTGCATGGTGACATCATAACTCTTCAGCTTATTGTTAGGAGTCCAGTTTGATTCTAGTTTTTGCTGCTGTTGTTCATATGCCACCATGTTTTCTATACTTTCTTTTTTTAAAAACATATATTTTTATTGGTTTCAGAGAGGAAGGAAGAAGGAGAGAGAGTTAGAAACATCAATGATGAGAGAGAGTCATCAATTGGTTGCCTCTTGCACGCCCTCCACTGGAAAGCTGGAAACCCAGGCATGTGCCCTGACTGGGAATCAAACTATGACCTCCTGGTTCGTAGATCGACGCTCAACCACTGAGCCACGCCGGCCGGGCTGCAAGCATTTACTGAGCACCTGTTGTGTGCCAGGGCCCTGGGTCCATGCTCTGGGGTAGGTGTCTGCTGGACGTGCATTTTTCAGTATTCCCCAAGTTCTTTCTCCTTTTCTGCTGTGGGAGGCCATGTCAGTGGCCAGGAGGGGGAGGTCCAACTGCTGTGAGGTGTTGGGGGGAGGGGGGCGGGCAGCATGGAGGGAGAAGTCCTTGTGCTCAGAGGTGAGCTCATGGCTGATGGTGGAGGAGGGGGGGATAGAAACACCCGCACACAATAATGCAGGTGATGACATAAAAACTTATACAATCACAGCTTTTCCGAGACACCGTGAGACCACTTCTCGCAACCTGCAATATTCTCTTTTACCTCCCAGCGCAAATAATTTTCGAGACCCTTGTCTTATGGGTGGAGCTTTTGGAAGCAGCAGAGTACACTTTCTCCTCTGTATACCTTACAAGTCTCAGGAAGAGAGCGAGGGAAACAGGAATTAGCTCTTGCTAGAATGGCTACCTGATGGAAAAAGAAAGCTTTGACTGCATGCCAGTGGGGATATGAGACCCTGTGCTGAGGGCCTGCAGGAGCTCAGAAAAGGTGTAACTCGCCTGAAGAGACTTCCTCAGGCAGGTCCCTAAATGCTGTCCCCTGTAAAGAGAAATCTGGCCTCGAGATGGTCAGCTCTGGGGTCCCGGGACGTACTGGCCGGGGTCTGCCCTGGTAGCGCCCGTCACCTCCCAGACCCTCCGCCACATTCCTGAAAAGTTCATTTTGTTACTGGTTCCACCTCCCATTGGATTGTGCTATGGCTTCCGTGGTCGCGAAACGTTGGGGGCCGGGTGTGCTGGCTGCCTCCGGGTTCATGCAGGGGCAGTCGGAGGGGAAGGAGACTGGTCCGACCTGGTGTGTGTTCTAGATTCGTGTCCCTTCCTTGAGCGAGGGGACTTTCCTCACCTTATGTGTCTCTGTGAGGGACGCAGGATTCCAAGTTCAATCGTCTGAGAAGCCAGGAGACATCCGCTATCATGGGGAAGAACGAGCAGCTTTTAAATTCAGTCCCCGTGGGGCCCTGCGGGAGCTGACTTTAGAAACACATCAGAGAAGGCCGGAGACTCGCCTCTTTATCCTGGAACACGCCTCCCCAGACCCGTGATTTTACCACCTGTGGTTCCTCCTGTAATAACACAAGGGCCTCTTCCCCACATGGGTGCTGGGGGTGCCTGGCGCCTTGCTGGCGCCCTTGCTCAGGCCACAGCATCACGGCCACGGCCACCCTCCCTCTCTTCCAGACGACCTCTGCCTCCTGCAGACGTTTGCTGGGCGGGTGCGCTTCCTCAGTGGCCGCGCAGTGCTTGACGTCACAGACCGCCTGACAGGTGAGCACCCCCCCAAACATGCCCCCCACCCTCAGGTCAGTCTCTACGCTCCTCCCCTGGCATATGGTTGAGCCCACTTGTCTTAGACCAAAACTAATTCCAGGCCATTTACAATTTTTGATAATCTGGGTTTTAAAGATAACCCCTCCATGGCCAGAAGATGATCTTTGCATTTAGTCAGAATGAAGCAGGTTGGCACATAACTGGTATAGTTCTTCAGTGCCTGTCTTCCTCTCCGCCACGGGCCTTCGGGCACCTGGTCCCGCCTGGGCAGACCCCGCCTTGCGGTTCAGGGCTTGGTCAGCAGCAGTGTGGTCCTGACAGTTAGGGAAAGCTGCCTCTCCGTTGCATGTGCAGCCTGGCGAGTGGGCTGGATTTCAACCCCACTCAACCCCCCGGCCAGCTGCCCGGGGCTGCGTTACGTGCAGATGGGGCCTGGGCCTGAGTCGGCTCTGCCTTGTTCAAGCTTCAGCTGGGAAAGCCTGCGCCAAGCTTGTCGGCTTTGAGTGCACAGCATTAGCCTTGAGTGATTTCATTCCAGGCCCGAAACCTTCTCCTGTGGCCCTGGAAGAGGCAGCATGGGAAGGACACAGATTTTGGGGGGACAGGCCCGTTAGTCACCGGCCAACTCTGACCTTGGGCAGGTTGCTGAGTTGGTTTGACCCTCTTGCTTGCTTGTTGGAAGTCTCCTCCCCATTGTAGGGAGGTCCCATCAAGGATAGAGGCAGGACTCAGCCTGCTCTCCGGACTCCTGAGGGCCCCCTAAGATGCAGATGATCATGCCACCCCCCTGCGTGGCTCCCAGCAGTGCTCAGAAGAGTGACTCACTCCCTGGAGGGGCCCACATGGCCTGTCTCTGCCTGGCCCTCTAGACTCTGCCCACTTCCCCACCCCCAGTTATAGGTCCTGGATCACAAATCCTCATAACAACCCCACAAGGAGGGTGGGGTTTCATGATTATCCCTTTAATAGAAATAAAACAACCCACCAAAAACCAAAAGCTCAGAGGGTCAAGTGCCCAACGTCCCTGGGCGGCTAATCCAGGATTTGTCCCCAGGAGCCTGGCTGCAGAGCCAAGCCCCAACCTCCGTGCTATGGGCCTCTGCCCGAGCGACCCCGGCCTTGCCTCCTAGGTGCCAGCATGCCACCGTCCTTATAGAGAGGCCGGCCGCCCACGCTCTCACTTCTGCCTGCAAAGCCCTTCTCCACCCTTCTTCCTCCACCTGGGCGATGCCCACTTGGTCTGGCATCACTTCCTCTGCCTCCCTTCTCCCCAGCCCTCCTGCCTGGTTTCATGTGCCTCTAAAGAGCACACCCCACCCTGTGCCCGCCTCCACCTGCTGGCTCAGCCAGCGCCTCACAGCATTGGGCCCTGGGGTGCTCAGCACATGCAGCCTGGCTGCAGGCATCATGCCATCTCCACCAGCCCATCTCTTGTTCCTGGCCGTGCTGCTTGCCCTGGTTTAGTTATCCCAGTGACCTCGGAGTGGCCCCTTACCTTCCATCCAGGTGCCAGGCCTTCCCCAAGAAGGTGAGGCGAGTGAGGCAGCCACAGTGCGATGCTGTGGGTGCCCTGGGATGAGAACTGGGCCACATCACTAGACCAACCTGGGTACCAGACAGGCAACCTTTTCCTCCAAATCAGTATTTTCTGGGTGAAAGCCTTCTTGTCCTTGTATTGGTCATTTATGGGGCCCAGAGGTCGGTGGGCACCCCAATTTAGATGACCTATTTACTATATATATCCCCCGCTCCCTGCAAAGCAAGAGTTTCTGTGTAGCTCTTCTGTTAACTAGGTGTCAGTCAGGAACACAGAAGGAGTTCCAATCGACACAGGCTTGGACTAATAATAGCACAGCTTAACACCCGTAAATCTTTTGCTAATTACGTTAGCTGCCTTTTAAGCTTAAGTTTAATGGGGGTTTCTTCCTCATGATGACTCCCAGAAGGGCCACTGCCAGTCCCTGCCAGCCTGAGAGACGCATCCGTCAGCCAGGTGCCCCCCTCCCTGTACCCAGGGGAATGGGAACTCATGCGGCGGGATTGATGCCTCCTTTGGTGTGTGTGTGTGTAGTCCAGGGTGGTGGTTGTGGCAGAACAAGGGTGGGAGCTGCTGGGGGCAGGTGGACCCCCCACCCTTTGGTGGAAGCAGGGGGCCCTGCCTGGGCCTGGTTCTTGGGGAAGTTCTCACCCCCATTTGCAGGTGGAGATTTAGGAAACGTTGAGTCAGAGTAGGTAGCTGGCTATACAGTGAGGTTTGGCATCCAGGCACTGGGAATACGCCATTGGAAAGGGCGTCGACTTCTCTCTTGAGTACGTTTTCCCTATTTTTTGCATGAAGTCTCATGGGTGATAACGCGGATTTAAGCAATACTAGGTACCAGTTGTCACCTGCCCACCTACTTCAGCACTTCACATACATATATTATCTAATCTAACAATCGCAAGAGTTTGGTTCCTGATTACGATCTTTACTGATTAGGGAACAGGCTCAGAAAGGTTGGGCGGCTTTCTCAAGCTCCCGCCCGCCAGAAAATAGCAGAGGCAGGATTGAATCAGGTGTGCCTGCCTCTCCCTTCTCCTGGGCTGCTGGGACCCCGAGCACTTTGCCTTGGCCTACCCCTCCCTCCATTAAAGTAAATATTCAAAATGTTATTTTATAACCATTTGGGATAAACACAAATACACACCAGGCTGCATATCTTCAAATTTCCTTCTTCTCATTTTAAAAGAAATTGAAATACAGTGGGGCCTTGACTTATGAATGTCCCGACTAACGAGTTTTTTGAGATACCAGCTGTCTCTCAGTGGATTTTTTGCATTGAGTTGATAGAGTAATGTGAGTTAACGAGCTCGGTTTTGGAACGAATTAAACTCGTAAGTCAAGGTCCTATTGTATGTTCCTGAGCCCATAACTGTCACTGGACCTCAGACATCCACCGGCCCTGGGGGGGGGGGGGCTGCTGCCCTGTGAGGCACAGAGCTGGTGTCCGGAGACTAACTGATGGAGTAACCCTGCCTCTCTCTCTCTGACAGTGCTGGTGGCCTCAGTGTGCCCCCGAAAGCCCCAGGCCGTGGAGCGCCACGTCCTTCCGGTCCTCTGGTACTTGCTGACCAACATGATCGGGAACGGGGTGCTGCCGGGGCGCGGTGAGAACGTACGCGCGGTGGCGTGTCGGCTGTCCTGGTGCCTCCAGCAGCACCTGGGCTCCCGGCTGCAGGACCTGGCCGCCGGCCAGCCACAGCACGTCCTCCAGACCCTCCAGGAGCTCTTGGCCACGGAGTCCTGCTGAGGCAGCCCCGGTCACCGGCGGAGGGATGGCACCCACAGCCACCGGCCCTGCCAGCTGGGTTAGAGGCAGATCTGAAATAGGCAATCGTTATTTTTGATCTTATTTTATGTTTATGATGGCAACATCTCCTGGTCTGCTTCCCTTAGCGTTCCAGATGTACAGAGTGTATTTTGCAGTAGAAATAAAAGAACGACTTATTTTTCTAAGGTTTTCTTATCTTCCACTCTTTGAACCTCAGAGAATGTTTCAGTCACTAGGTTTGTGGCACACAGAACAAAACATGAGCACAGCAAAACGGGCTGTGGATGATACAGAACGAGGGAGAAAAAGTGCAGCACAGGCCCACACGGCGCAGGCCATTTTGGGGTGTAGCCCCCCCCAGTCTTTGAACAGCTGGACAACCCCCACCCCAGTCCGGGGACCCTGAGTCGGTCCAGGGTCTTTATTCGGTTCCAGTCCATGCGCCAGTGGCCTGACTGGAGGTGAGTGTAACAAACAGCTCTGGGGTGGGGGTGGGGGACACTGTGCTTCCGCTTGCAAACTCTCTGTGCAGCGCCGGGGGTCCTATGCCAGCCTGCTCATGACATCTGTCCAGCTCAGGGAGAGGCAAGGAGAGTGGGACATCAGCATTCCTAAGCGCCCTCCCTGGAAGTGCCCTTCTGGCGCCTTCTGAGGTAGATGGTGCGTTTGCATTGAAACGCATCAGTGGAAGCACTTGGCGGAGCCTCGGCTCCACGCGGTAGCAGGGCCCACGTGGAATCACTCAGAGGCTCTGGAGTCACGCAGGTTCCCCCAGTTGGGCTGGATCGCGAAGCCGGAGGGTGTGTTGGATCAGGATGGGCCAGGACCGAGGAAGCAGGGAAGGTGCTGCCCACTGGTGGAGTGGCCAGAGAAATGGCATCCCGGAGGTGAGAGGGGCCGTCAGGGAAATGGCGTCCAGAGAAATGGCGTCCCGGAGGTGAGAGGGGGCCTTCAGAGAAATGGCGTCCCGGAGGTGAGAGGGGGCCTTCAGAGAAATGGCGTCCCGGAGGTGAGAGGGGCCGTCAGGGAAATGGCGCCCCCGGAGGTGAGAGGGGCCGTCAGGGAAATGGCATCCGGGAGGTGAGAGGGGCCGTCAGAGAAATGGCGTCCCAGAAGTGAGAGGGGCAGTCAGAGAAATGGCGTCCGGGAGGTGAGAGGGGGCCTTCAGAGAAATGGCGTCCCGGAGGTGAGAGGGGCCGTCAGGGAAATGGCGTCCCCGAGGTGAGAGGGGGCCGTCAGGGAAATGGCGTCCTGGAGGTGAGAGGGGCTGTCAGGGAAATGGCGTCCCGGAGGTGAGAGGGCCCGTCCGGGGCTTGGCCTCTGGACACAGGAGGAGTGGCTCTGCCTTGACGAGGGCGGGTGGCAGGCTGACAGTGGTGTGACCAGGAAGAATTAGGGCTCAGGGCACCACCTCAAACACAAGGGCAATATGGCCCCAGTCCCAGCCAAGGAGCCCAGGCCCACGGCAACGCTCCGGGGCAGGTCACAGGGTCAGCACCGAGGCCCCACCTGACGCAGGGCGGAGCGCCACTGTCCTGAGCCTCTTCTGGGGTGACAGCCCCACAGCGGGCCAGGAAGCCCCCAGTGGACTCACCTCTGTGTTTCTAAACCCGGTGGGTGCCCCGGGTAGGAGGCCACTTTCCCATCCTGTCCACCGTTGCCAGGTATAACTAGGCCGCCCCTTCCCTCCCCCAAATGCCCTGGGGTGAGCGTGGGCAGCACACAGCCACCCTGGGGTTGGGTTTTAATAGGCAGCTTAAGTGTGATTTTGGGTAATTTAGCCCCAGTGTGAGCACTTCTCACCTAATTGTGGTCCCAGCGGGGGCTTCATGGCCTCCACCGCCCTTGGTTGGTTCCCTCTGAGCCGGGTTAAAGGCCTGCAGGACCGGGAGCCCTCAAAGACGCTCTGGAGGCTGATTTTAAGTGTTTGCTTATTTCTACATCATGTCACCGGTTTTGTTTGCTGGAGTCTGAGCAAGCTTTTGGGGTTTGGTCAGGAGATTGAACTTTCTGCTTGTCAAGATCCTAGAACCTAGCAGAACATTTCAGGGCTTTTGAGAAGTGTAGGGGCTCAGGGACAGAGTCCGGCAGGGATTTCGAAGGCAGAGGTTAAGCTCAAGGTCATTGTCCTGACTCCCTGGGTTCCTGGCCTGTCTTCCAACTACATTTTCAAATCCCAAGCTTCCCGTCCCCTGTGCTCTGTGAAGCTCTTTAAAACAACAGGGAACAGCTGAAAAGCAAACAAGAATGCTTTGTCTGGTCCTGTTTTCCTTCATTATTTCAGGTTTAAATCTCACCCCAGGCACCCTGGGCTCTGGGCGATAGGCCGGGGGTCTGGCGAAGTCAGTGCCAGCAAGACCAGGCTAATGGGCCTGGCTGATGCGGCTCAGTGGTTGAGCATCGACCTATGAACCAGGAGGTTCGATTCCTGGCCAGGGCACATGTCCGGGCTCAATCCCCAGTGTGGGGCATGCAGAAGGCAGCTGGTTGATGATTCTCTCTCATCATTGATGTTTCTCTTCTCTCTCCCTTCCTCTCAGAAATAAATAAATAAAAATATATTTTAAAAACCCCCAAAAGAATGAGGCTAATGGAAAGCCAGTGGTGGGGAATATAGATGGGCCTGGGGGCCAGGGTGGGTTTGAGCCGAGCCACCACTCTTGGCTTGGCTGTGTGTGCGGCCAGAAGCCCTGCCTCCCTGAGATGCTCTTACCTAAGGTGCAGGCAGGCCTGGGGAGTGGAGCACAGCCCAGTGTACCGTGGGCTAATACAGGCTCGGGACACGACTTTATGGCAGTTCCACAGAGCCTTTGACGTGGGGCTACTCACTAACGGGCTGTCTCTGAAAGGCTCGCCTTGGACGATGGGGTGGGTGCTGGCAGCCTGTAGGCCGTCCACCAGATGATCAATTGACGCACGTGTTGACATTTACCACTCACTGCACCGGCTCCCCTGATACGCGCCAAACACTGGCTTATTTTAGGAAATAGAATGTATTTCTCAAAATCCGTTTCCTTGGCGGGGTAGCCTTTATGAGGCACATCTTGCCAAACACACGCTCTTCATAGTGAGAGAAAAGTCTGCTCCGCCTGCTCTGCTCTGGCCACGTGGGCCGTTTTAGGTTCTGAACTGGGGGTAGGGTGTGAGGAAGGAAAACAGATGCTGCTTATAGTAAACAGCCGCTCAGACCCACGCTGTGGAGGGAAGTTGCAGTTCATTTTCAAGACGGTATTCGTACTTGCAAAGAGCTGTCACTGCTCTGCCAGAATATGATATTTGCTTGTTCCCCTCAGGAGTCCTTCTGACGGAACCGGGAAATGTGCTTCCCCCGGGGCCGAACTGTCTGCTGTGCGACCGACGTGCTGATGGAGAGCTGGCTGAGGGCCTCCCTCCCCCCAGCTCAGGGGTCTTCCTGGGTGCAGAGGAGGAGGGGGAGGAGGAGAGGGGTCATTGTGGGTGCGGGGGAGGAGGAGAGGGGTCTCCCTGGGTGCGGAGGAGGAGGGGGAGGAGGAGAGGGGTCATTGTGGGTGCGGGGGAGGAGGAGAGGGGTCTCCCTGGGTGCGGAGGAGGAGGGGGAGGAGGAGAGGGGTCATTGTGGGTGTAGAGGAGGAGTGGGAAGAGGAGAGGGGTCTTCGTGGGTGTGGAGGAGGAGGGGGTTTATACATCCCGAAAGGAGCTGGCCCAAATAAGAATAGGGGTGTATTATGTACCCCTTAAATGATTCTCCTGTGCTGGGCTCCCTGTTAAACAACATTCCTTCTTGGTTTCCAACCCTGTGAAGAAAAGGTACAGACTGTTGAGTCCCTGAAGGGTTGGGTCCATGCCTTAATTAATTTAAAAAGACAAAACAAAACCCAAAACCTGCCCCCCCGCCCCATTTCCCTTGAGCACAGAAGTGGACTGGGCCCAGCAAGGCGAGGTTTTTGAGGGGCGGGTAAGAGTCACCCCCTTGAGAAGCTGTGGGACTGGGCTTGTCCTCCTGGCCGCCAGCTGTGCTCTCCAAGGCAGAAGCCAAGGCATGGGTTTGGCCAAAGGAAGGCCCGGTCTCCAGGAGGCTCAAAACCGAGCTGATGCCACCACACAGGCGGTCCGTTGTGGATTTAAGTTCTTTTGTTCAGAGTCTAATTCACAAATGATTTGGGCTAACTCTGGGAGTTGGGACGGTGGCCCAAAAAGCACATCTTTGACCCATCTGCTCCCGTGCCAGCTTGGTCCTGCTTCCCCTTTGACCTTTACTGCCTCGCAGCCCCTGGGCCTCGGCAACCCGTCCTCATACGCCCCAGGGAAGCTGACGGGATTCTTGAAGCCTTTGGGTCCTTGGGCAACATGATGTCTACTGAGCTCGTTGTCCCCGCTGCCTGAGCCTGGCTTCTGGGACCTCCCGTTACATCACACATGGGGACACATTGCAGCGCCCAGCACTGTCCTGGCACAAGTGGGTGCTCAGGAATTGCAGAGGGTGAGGAGCATGAC
>NW_006293779.1:3862226-3863782 GCF_000327345.1 Myotis davidii | reverse complement strand
GCAGCTCGAAGCGTGGGTGTTGGCTGCTGCTTACCAGCCTAGCTCGGGGGAGGGGCAGCCCTTCATCTCAGAGAGCCTCTGCCAGGCACAAGGATGGAGGCCAGCAATGGGTCATTCCAGACTCTTCCAGGGCGTTCTCTCTGACACTGACCCCTCCATAGCTCCCGTTGCGGCAGCCAGGTGCTCAGGCCAGCCCCAAGCCTCTAAGATGAGGCCCTTTCCAGGGCTGGGGGGTGGGGGTGGGAGTGGGGGAGGGGGAAGAGGCATTGGACAGGCAGACTCCTCCTTTCAGTGGGCCTGGCTCCCGCTTCTATCTTGGTGCTAGTCACTAGACTATTTTTGCCCGCACGTTGTATCCCCAGCCATGACCCTGTGCAGTCTCCCTGCAGCTGGGGTTCTGCTCTGTTTCTTCAGACCTCCGGGAGTCCTGCCCCTAAAGCCTGGCACAGGGCGGGCTCCACTTCCTGTCCAGTCCTCTGGCCTGGGTGCTGGGTCTCTCCACACGGTCAGTCCCCACCCCTGCCTCGTTACCCCGCTGCAGGCCTGGCGCTGCAGTTAGACTGCCCAGCCTTATATCATACAAGTTTCCTAGACCTGATGTTCTCACACGTTTACCTCAGCCCTGCCCCGCCTGGCAGCTGGACTTCCTCCCATTTCCTATAGCCCAGGCAGTTCCCAGGGTCCACCCACATGCTCAGGGGTGTGGCTGGGCCCCAGGACCCGCCCTGCTGCCCGAGCTCTGCCCAGAGGATTAGGGCTGCTACAAAGAAAGCATGAGCTGCATGAGCTGGGCGGGGCGGCACAGACATTCCCAATAGGGGGTCGGTTGTGGCCCCTCTTGGTAGTTTGATCTCTGTTCCTGGGCGCCTTTGAAGAGTTGATCCCTGTCACCCCTATTTTAGTCACTGGACAAGTCAAGGTGAGATTCATTTACTTGGACTCATGGCCGACCCTGAGGTCATAGCTTAGTCCCTAGGACCCAGTTTAACATGTTCTTGAGTCATGATCTGTTTCAATAAGAAAGGACTTGAGCCCTGGCCGGTGTTGCTCAGTTGGGTGTCATATTATGCATCGAAAGGTTGTGGGTTTGATTCCCAGTCAGGACACATGCCCGGGTTGTGGGCTTGATCCCTGGTAGCAGGTGAGAGGGTGTGTAGGAGGCAGCCAATAGATGGTATGCTCTCACATCAATATTTCTCTCTCTTCCTCTCTCTCTTAAAAAAAAAAAACTTGAAGTCTATAAATTCTAAAGACTGTTTCAGATGGACAAACACAGAAAGTTGTCACCAGCAGCCCCTTACTAAAGGAGGTACCTAAGGATGTTCTTTTTTTTTAACTATTTTTTTTATTAATTAAATCTTTCTTGTTCAGATTATTACAGTTGTTCCTCTTTTTTCCTCCCATAGCTCCCCTCCACCCAGTTCCCACCCCACATACTGCCCTTACCACCCTCCCCACTGTCCTCATCCATAGGTGTACGATTTTTGTCCAGGCTCTTCGCCCACCCCCCCACCCCTTTCCCCCCGAGAATAGTCAATCCATTCCCTTTCCTTGCC
>NW_006293779.1:3843398-3843683 GCF_000327345.1 Myotis davidii | reverse complement strand
GCAGCTCGAAGCGTGGGTGTTGGCTGCTGCTTACCAGCCTAGCTCGGGGGAGGGGCAGCCCTTCATCTCAGAGAGCCTCTGCCAGGCACAAGGATGGAGGCCAGCAATGGGTCATTCCAGACTCTTCCAGGGCGTTCTCTCTGACACTGACCCCTCCATAGCTCCCGTTGCGGCAGCCAGGTGCTCAGGCCAGCCCCAAGCCTCTAAGATGAGGCCCTTTCCAGGGCTGGGGGGTGGGGGTGGGAGTGGGGGAGGGGGAAGAGGCATTGGACAGGCAGACTCCTC
>NW_006293779.1:3822371-3842964 GCF_000327345.1 Myotis davidii | reverse complement strand
TGAGGTCATAGCTTAGTCCCTAGGACCCAGTTTAACATGTTCTTGAGTCATGATCTGTTTAAATAAGAAAGGACTTGAGCCCTGGCCGGTGTGGCTCAGTTGGGTGTCATATTATGCATCGAAAGGTTGTGGGTTTGATTCCCAGTCAGGACACATGCCCGGGTTGTGGGCTTGATCCCTGGTAGCAGGTGAGAGGGTGTGTAGGAGGCAGCCAATAGATGGTATGCTCTCACATCAATATTTCTCTCTCTTCCTCTCTCTCTTAAAAAAAAAAGACTTGAAGTCTATAAATTCCCCAAGCTTAAAAAGTGGACACATTTTTAATATCTTATTCAATAAAGGGAAAAAAATAAAAAAAAGTCAGCTTTGCAGCAGAACTGGAGGGTTACCTCTTAGCTGTACCCATGGGTGAGAATTCTTGTCTTGTGACAACCCACTGAGCTGGCACTGAGTCACCCAATTACTGCAAATTCTTTCCTAAGTAGAAAGCTCTCCACAGTCTCCAATGGAAAAATTCCAAGATCCGCAGCAAATATCTAGCTTGTTGGCAGAAGCAGGTGTTTGGCACAAATGACCGTTCTTCACTTCCATTTCAACTCCAGCAGAAGTTCTGCAGGTGACCCGGGTCAAGGTGGCCAAGAAGACCCTGGGGGAGACCGCACGTGTGAGACCTTACCTCCACATCCCCCGAGCCCAGGCCCCACGGGGCTTGGAGAACAGGCTGCCTTGTTTGGACGGAGAGGTCGTGCCCACTCACTCTGAGAGGCATGCGAATGCATAGGGGGGGGCATTTGAGATGTATGTGAGAGGCGATGTGGCTGCTTGGATGGGCTGGAAGCTTTGCATTTAGGGCTTTGGTGCTGAGCTGGGGGAGAGAAAGGGGGGTGGGACTGTGTACTTTAATTCCACCTCAGTCTTCTCATCTCTGGAGCAATCCCTGGGATTAAAAAGCAGAGCTTTCCCACCACTTGCACGACGAGATCTGCTTTAGGCGGATGGAGTGACGGGATGCTCATGAGCAATGAAATGTAAAGGGAGGCAATAGATTCCAGGCCCCCACCCCCGTTCATAGTTTTGCTGTGTGACCTCAGGGAAGTCACTGGGTGAGGGGTGCGTTGGTTTTCTGACCTGCAAAACCAGGAACATGCTATCTGCTTCGTTTATTGTGGTGAGGATAAGATGGTTTCAGAGAGCGGACTCAGGTAAAACACCTGCCCACCGAGCGTAAATACATTCCTCCCTAAAGGAAGCCAGTGCTGGAAGGATTACGAGTGTCCTGGGGGATCCAGAGTTACAGTTAACTTTTGGATTTCAAGAGAACCCAGGAGCTGGGACTGAAAACAGTGCTTGTTCATGACTTAGCAGACCCGTGGGACGGGGCGCTCCCAGGCCTTCCCAGGACACCCCTGGAGGAGCTGGTTGGCCCACCGTCCAGGGGCAGCCTGACACTCGGCCGTCACTCTTCTCTTTGCCTTCGGGGTGACTGGTGTCAGTGTGACTCTGTTGGCCAGCCTGTCAGGCCACTTCCTTCCGCTGGGGCTTGTCCTGGGTGCGGCCGGCGCTGGCCTCCCGGTGCAGCCCGTGGCCCAGCACACAGAGTTCTGAGGGAGACGCGGCCCTCCCGCCCTTTAGCTCTGGGGCGCAGGGGCCGCTCCACGGCTCGGTGTCCTTCTTGGGGCTCTCCTCACTGCTGCTGCTGAGAGAAAGGACAGGTGCCGATCAAACAGCCTCTGCTGCTCCTCTGGCCCCACCCTGTTCTATATTCTCCGTCCGCCCCTCCCTGTCTGTCCCAGACTCTGCCTTTCTGCATCAGGGTTGCCTGGCAGGTGCTGTCCTCGAGGCGCCCGCGGTGGCCGGGCACGGTGGAAGCCAAGCTCCTGGAGTTTCGACTGACAGGCTGAGTCCTGCTCTTCCTCTCATGCCCAGGATCTGCTGCTCTGAACAAAGCCACTCCCTCGGGAACTCTGGGAGCTGGCCTTTATTTTGTTTTTGTTTCTAAAGCACTTATTTAATAAAGGGCGAGGCTCAGCTAGTTGAATTAAAAACACCTCCAACAATACAGCCCACCCCCTCCCCACCGGCTTTACTCAGCTGCCACCCTCTTCCTGAGTGGAGTGCAATGGAAGCGGCTTGGCCCGGCTGGCATGTGGCTAGAACGGACCTTCTGGCAGCTAAGTGATAGAGTGAGTGGGGCTCTGAATGGGGAGGGACGCCCAGTGTGCGTTGGGAGTGCAGAATGGAGGGTGGTCACAAGCATGGAGCCAGCTTGGGCCGGAAGGGGGACCAGCTCAGAGAGCCACGCTGGCTGTGTGCTGGCAGGCTAGCCTCGTGACTACCGCATGGAGGCCGGAGTCTGGCTGTCTGGGTTCAAGTCCCGGCTCTTCCACTTGGTAGCTGTGTGACCTGCAGCATGTTAATTGATCTCTCTGGTTCTCTTCTGTGTACAATGAAGATAACAATAGTACCATCTCCTAGGGCACTCAAAGGTATCAACATTGGGTGAAGCTTGTAAAGCTCTTGGCATGTTAATAGCTCGTGATACGTGCTCAATAAACGGCCAGCTGTCACTTTGTGCTGCTTTGTAGCAAGAATAGGACGTCGCACCTGCAAAGGGCCCTTGGGGCCATCCTGTCTACTGCAGGTGAGCTCTGAGGTCAGAGCCTCTCCATCAGTTACCTTCGGGCAGGATAAGACTGGCTCCCCACGTGCACAGACCAGAGGCCCTTCTCTCTGCCTGTGTCAGCACGCTCCTGACTGTCCCGTGAGCTCTAGCACGCTGTGGGCTCAACTCCGTGTGGTTAGGCCCCTGTGGGGTGTCCAGTGGAGGACAAGTTTGAGTTTGGATCCCACCAGGATCAAGGTGGCAGGAATGGGGGAGCTGTGAGGTGGGGTGGGTGTCAGACTGGTACACACATATGATTTCAGGCTGTGAGGGACCCACCATGGCACCGAGAGCCAGTCTCATCCGTGTTGGGATCTGGCCCCATCCCAGGTCCCTGCAGGACCCCGTGTGGCCACAGCTCACACCTTTCTTCTTTTCCCTGCTCCCGGGAGCCGCTGGCAGGAACGGGGAGGGGCATGCCCAGAGGAGAGCCTGTGGCACACAGTGCCGGAGGAGGCCGACTCCGAGGTCTGACACGTGATGTGGTCCTAGAACTCTTGCCCAGCCTCAGCCAGGTTCCACATCTGCATGAAGCTCAGGTTAGGAGATCCATTTCCTTGGTTGCCATGTGACCGTGTTTCTACCTGTTCCCAGAGCTGCCGTGGAGACAGGTAGCCTGAGCCAGGAAATGGTGTGTGTGTGTGTGTGTGTGTGTGTGTGTGCTCTACAGAGAGACCCTGCCTGGGGCGTCCAGTCTTGCTGAGCTGACCAAACAGGACATTACGCTCACTGGCCTAGGATGCTTGAGCATGGGTTGTCACTGAGGTTAACATTTTCAATCAAATTCTTCCCAGAGGTGAGACTGTGAGGCCCAGACTTTAGCCAGAGTGGAAAGGCATGTGAAATACAGGGGGATTAATTATATTCCACTTTTATGGTGTGTGTGTGTGTGTGTGTGTGTGTGTGTGTGTGTGTGCTCTACAGAGAGACCCTGCCTGGGGCGTCCAGTCTTAAAGACTAAAAGCACCACATTTAGGGGAGAAAGTCTGGACCCTTCCCAAATGCTCACGTGCCCCAGCATGCAGAGTCTTTAGAGCGAGCGGCCTCCACCAGGGATTCACACATAAGAACAGTTGCATCTCAGTAACTGAGCTTCCTGGGCGTGCCTCCAAGGATGTGCCCAATCCCCTGAGCCCCGAGATCGGGTATATGTAAATACCATTTTTTTCTATCAAAGGGCCTGTGCCTAGCTCAGATGACCTGAAGGCGTCATCACCAGCTGCAGGCCAGCTCCAGGTCCCACGGGTGCGGCTGTGTCCCTGCAGGTCCCTGGCTGAGGAACCGGCGCTCTGAGCGGGTTCTGGCTGGGTCTGGCTCTCTGAACTGGCTTGGCGGCTTGGCGCACGGTCAGTTTCCTGGTACAGCTTCCCGTCCGCAGGAGGGCAGGACAAAATGCCTGTCATCTACAGAGTGGAGTTCTCACAGCTGGCACGCTTCTGCTCCCAGACGCCAACTTTACATGGGTGGGCGTGGGGAATGAGCATTTCCCAGCCCATCCATTGCGTGCGCAGTTTCACAATTGGGAATGGCTCAGAGGTGTGGTCTTACCAGGAGACGGGGATGGGTGTGAGTCATTATGTGACCTTCCACGTGACCTTGGGAAGGTGCCTGTTCATGAATTCTCCTCTCTCTTTCAAGCTACAAGTACTCTCCCCACCCCCAATATCTCTAAGCACGGAGATTCGGGTCATAAAACCACCTTTTTGGCTGCCCTTTTCTGAGGAAAAGCGTCTGAGAAGGGCTCTGTTTTCTCCTTGAACAATTTTATGTTGCTTTGCTACTGCTCCTGGTGTTTTAAAATGTTAGTGCTTTTAATTAATGTCATTTTATTGTGCCTGTTCTTTCCAGCTCTCCTCCTGAAGGGCCCAGTTTTAGAAATCTAATAGCCGAGCGAGTGGCTGGTGTGAAGGATAATGCATTAACATTTAGAGAGGTTCTCCGATGAAAGGCACTGTGCTGCAGGAAGCTCATTTTGGATTTAAGAAAAGAGCAATGTTATATTAAGATTCTTGCGAAAATAATCAATACTTCATTTTCTTTCAAGGGGCTGGGGAAGTTTATGTAACCATAATAAGGCACAACTTTCCTGAGATAATATCTTTATTTAAAATTGACTGCCGAGCACTTTATAAAAAAATTACCATGTTGCCTAGACAGGCTGTGAAGTCTGTAGCCCGTATCACGCGGGCAGAAATGGATTGCTGATTTACACAACCGTGGGCAGTGCGAGATAGCGGGCCCGGCGCTGGCAGAGCGTTGTCTGAGCTGATATCAAGACACACTGATAACACTTCCTCTCTAATAGGCCTCAGATTTATGTCCACCCCCCCGCTCCCACCCCCCTGTCATGCCACGGTTCTGGAAAAGACACACTTCTCCATCTATTCTGTAAAACAGCCACTTGAGCATACCAGTCCGTCCGGTGCTCAGGCAGGTGGCGCCTGGCCCGTGGCAGCCGTGTGCCCAGGTGTCTGCATGTGTGGGCCAATGGCAGGCGAGTCAGTTGGCCGCATGAGAAAGCACACTTAGATCTGTCGGCCAAGGGCGCTGATGGGGAGTCTCCTTCCTACTCTCCAGACTTCTGAAGGGAGGAGGGGGTGGGGGAAGGAGGCTGAACTCGGGGAGAAGTGAGGGCAGGTGCTTGGGGGACGGGGAAGCTAAACTTCTGTTCACACCTCCAGGAGCAGCCTTCCTTAAGATGTGTCCCCAGGGGTCCCTGAGACACTTTTGGTGAGGGGTCTATGACGTCAAAACCATTTTAATAATGATACTAAGATATTATTTGCCCTTTTTGCTCATTCTCCCACGAACGCGGAGTGGTTTTCCTGTCTAATTGATGTGCGACATCAGGGCAGACTGACTGCTGGAACATCTGGGAGTCAGCTGTCTCTCCGTGAAGCCATCCGCTAAAGAGATTGGCAGGAATGTGAGGCAGGCCGCTCCTCACGAAGGGTTTTGTTGTGGAAATATAGTTAACTTTCACAAGAATATATTATTCATGTTCACATACAATGGGGTCACATTTTCAAAAATTAATATTTCAAACATTTCCTAATTTTAATTTATAATACAGTGAAAAGTGATGGATCCCACGCACACACTCCAAGGCTCTTTTGGGTTCTCAGTCAATTTTAAGAGTTTAAAGGCGTTCTGGGACCAAAGCCTTTGAAAAATGCCCACCTGGTGCTGGTCTATCGCAGGGAAGCAGAGATGACAGAAATTGGGCTGCTGGACCTGTACAGGGTGACGGGCACTCTGCCAGTGGCAAAGTACTTCATCTCAGTTTCCCCACCTCGGAAATACAGGGCTGTGTGGCTGGACTAGATTGCTTTCAGCTGTATTTGTAATGCAGCAGAACCTTTTTTCAATGCAAATCCCAGGAGCCCGAAATGAGTGACAAATGAAAGCACAGGGGCTCACAGTTTTGGGGAGCCTAAGGGGGAGAGGGCTGGGCATTGCTAGATCTTTTTCTCTAATTGCCTCTTCTCTTGGAGCACAGTTTGAAAGCTATGGACCCAGAAGATCCCAAAGGCCCATCTGTCTATTCTGGCAACAGAGGGCCATGGCCCGAGGGCTCTTCTTACCTGCTCTGGCCACGCTGGGATTCACAAGCATTGCTGGTGGCGCCCGGGGCAGGCAGGCGAAGGCGGACACCTGGCTGGCGGTCGGAAGCTGTCCTCCTGATGAAGGGCTGAGGGTTGAGGGCACACAGAGTCATTCCCCCCTGCGAGCCCCCCCTCAGTCGTGGCCCTGAGCGGCTCCTCCAGCATCCTGTGGGGGTCTCACGAGGGCCCCCAGCTGCAGGTGGCAGCGCAGGGGTGAGTGGGTGGGCTGTTGAGAATGACGATTTAGCTTCAAACAGAGAGGAGGTGGCTGGGCAGAACCCGGGACATGTGTTCCCAGATGCTTTGGCTGTGGCTGCCTCACTGTCTTCAGAACCTCTTGTTTCCTTGTGCCCCTGAGGCGGGGACTCTGGAGTGGGAGGGGAGGGACCAGAGGCCGGGGACCTTGCTTCTGTGCACTGGGCAGGGGGGTTGGAGAGCTTGTGCTGAGCAAGTGGGCTCTCAGAGGGCAGGCTGGGCAGCTGGTGCTGGGGTGGCGGCACTGTTGGGGGGCTCAGTGCCCTGGGGCTCGCTGGAGGGCTGATTGTGGGGCCGGGGGACCCGTGCACAGAGGGGACACTGGGCTGAGCAGGTCTGTGGGAGGAGGACAGGCTTGGGTGCCTCCTGTCTGCTCTGGGCGCCCCGTGTGCCCTGGTAGGAGAGGCCTTCCGGCCCAGCGGGGAGCTGCTCTCTTGGCTCTGCCTTGGGGCCTCAGAAGAATGCGGCCCCCGAGTTGGTCTGGGCAGGCCGGGTTCCGAGGTCCTGTTCTGCCCAGATGTATGGCTGGAGCGGTGCCAGGGAACTGCCCTCCGGGGCTGCTTGGAGAGGCTTACGGCACTATCCACGTGTGCCTGACCCTGAGCCCCACCGTCCTCTGCCTCTGGGTTTCGGCTGATCGCTGGTGGCGGGTTGAGGTCCCCGGCCAGCTTCCCGGGGTTGCAGCTGCTCCTGCTGCCCCCTGGCCGTGTGCTGCAGGGCCTGGTGGGGGTGGCCGCGTGCCTGCTGGGCAACAGGTCAGCGGGGCTCATGGAGGCTCCTAGCTTTAGGGAAGCCCATGTTCTCTGGGCAGAGCCAGCCTCCCCCAGCCCTGGCATGTGGGTTCCTTCAGGGGAGCTCCCTGCCAGCTTGCTGCTTTCGGTGGGCTCCAGAGAAATGAAGGAATTGTCCATCAGGATTTCCAGGGGTGGCGGGGGGAGGTGCTCTGGGTCCTCTGCTTCATGGGGAGGGTCCTCCCTCGTGGGCGCTGCCGGCAGAGGGGGAAAGGCGGGAGCGAAGGGCCTCCAGCCTGGGCCCGCTGCGGGAGAGATTTGGGGCTTTGGATACAAAGGGGCAAGCCCCCTGTAAATGGGAAATCTGGGGGGCATGATGGGGACCCCCCACTTCCTGAGGCAGGAGCCCGGCCCAGAGTCTTTGGACTCGCCCAGTGTCCGCAGACTCTCAGTGGGACTGAATGTTTCAATGAGTTTCTTGACTGAGGTTCTGGGGGGATGGGCCCTGGCAGCCTCCCTGGCCCTCTCCCCTGGTGGGATGGCAGCTGAAATCCACTCAGCTGTCCCCTGCCGGAGCTGTTCACCCTCTGGGCGGGGATTGCGTGTCTGCGGAATGCTCTTGTCCTGACTTGGCAAAATGCTGAAGCTCTTGGTCAGCGAGGCCTTCAGCTTGCTGATGGTGCTGCTCGGGGCGCCCCTGCTGTGGTGGTCGGGCCGCAGAGATGCTGCTCTGGGCAGCAGAACCTGCCCCCTGCTCTGCCCCCGCCTCCGGGTGCCCAGGGCGTAGAAGGCCTCCAGCCGCTGGCTCAGGTCTCCCTGGACCCTCCGCAGCTCCCGGAGGGTGAGCTCCTCCACGTGGCTCTTCAGACACGCCTCTGACTGGGACCTCCTCTGCCTCACGGGGCCCTCCCTGCTGCCATGGACCGTGCTCGGTCGTGGCGGGACCACTGTCCTCTCCTCCTCCTCAGCCCAATCCAGGTGCCCAGAGGACACAGGGACGAACTTGATCCTGTCACTGATGGCTTCCTTCATCTTCAGAATCATTTCCTGCGCTTGGGGGCTCCTCAGCCTCCTGGGGAGTAGCTGAAACGGGCCCCCCGGGCCAGCAGGTGAAGACCGCGGCCGCAGATGCAGGCTGTCTTCCCCCTCCTCTGTGCTGCTGTCTTCTCCGGCACCGAGGGAGGGAGTGGTCACCAACCCGGAGCCTTTAGGAAGATGTGAATCCAGGGAGACCCCGGCCCCAAAGGAGTCGCATGCATTGCCTTTGCCCAGCCCTCCTGACCTGCGGGGAGCACTTTCTAGGCCTGAGCTGGAGGGGCTGAGGCTCCCTGCTCCACCCTTTGCTGCTGGCTGCACCTTGGCCCCAGGAGGCCCTGAGAGCGGCCAGTCCTGGGGTCGGTCTGCACCCCTCCAGAATGGGCTTTGCTGCCAGGTATGTCCCAACTGCCCGGCCTCCGCTGTGGGGGGAACCCCTGGCTTCCACTCTGCAGGCTCCGGCGTTAGGTCCCAGCTGGCTTGCTTGCCCAGCCTGTCCACCTGGTGCACAGACTCACTGTCCGCCCCGATGCCACTGTCCTCAGAGCACAAGGGTAGGCCCTGCACCCCAGGGTCGCTGTGGCTGCTCGCCAAGCTCTCCAGCTGCCCCAGAGTCCTTAGGAGGCGCTCATCCATACCCCTCTTCACGCTCAGCTGGTGTTCCAAGTGGCTGGCCGTGGCTTGGAGGTGGCTGCCGGAGCCCTCCAGGCAGCCACCGGTGAGCGAGGCCACCGTGCCCCCCAGCACCTGCAGCCGGCTCACCGTGTATTGCAGCAGCTGCTGCAGGAGATCCGGCTGCTCCTGGGGCTCCCCCTTCCTCAATGGCCAGGCCAGATCCTCCCCGACTTCCCGGAGGAGCGCCTCTCCATCCCTGGAGATCTCCCCCAAGAGCTGGTTGGCCTCCTTGAAGCAG
Organism: Myotis davidii; assembly: GCF_000327345.1. NCBI lineage: Eukaryota > Metazoa > Chordata > Mammalia > Chiroptera > Vespertilionidae > Myotis > Myotis davidii. Next base: position 3,833,763 of record NW_006293779.1, on the reverse strand, counting down.
AGCAGCAGGAAGCTGACCATGGGCCGCAGCAGCTCCCGGGTCTGGGTGGCCTGGCGGGTGAGGCTCAGGATGGCTTCGTATTTGGAGAGGCAGGAGTGCAGGTAGGTGTAAGCGTGCTGGTGGGCCTTCACCAGGGGCTCGGGGAAGTCCACTTTGACTTCAGACCCCTGAGCGGGAAGGGCGGTTTGGCAACGGAGGCCCTGCTGCCTGGACCTGGGGCCTTTGGCCTTCTTTTCCCACAGGGAGCTCCCCTGGGTGGTCCTCTCTGCACTCTCTTCCCCACAAAAGGCTTCCCCCTGCGACTCGCGGGAACTCTGTGTCTTGAATGGAATGTCCTTAGCCATGTGGCTTGGTGATGTGTTCAGCTGGGATGGGGAGGTTTTGGTTTCTGGGATCAGTCCTTCCAGATCCTCCCTGTTGCCTGCAGTGGAATCTCTTGTGAGCTGACAGTGACCTTCAGCCAAGGTTTGGGCCCACCCGGGACCTGGCTGCGCCTCTGTCGGCCTCTGTCCCTGGGGCAAGGCCCCCCCAGAGTCATAGCAGGTGGAGCTTCGGTCCAGCACGGGGACGGCGCCCCTCTCACTGCCCCCCGGACTTTCTGGCAGAACTCCTTTGGGCTTTTTAAAAAACTGGATGCCACTCTTAGCCACGCTGTTGATGATGTCACTGTGGGACGGTGTACACCCCATGATTTCAGCTTGTATTCATCTCCTGCCCTCAACCCTCATAATTTCTAAAGAATCACATCGAAATAGCAGCAAAAGGCAGTCTTACTTGTCCATCCATGCAATTTCCAGGCCGGAATCCTTTGAAGTCCGTGGTATCGTGTCCTCAACTCGGAACGAGCTTTCTGACTCCCTGGCCCCCGTGTAGAGGTGATGGTGCCTGTGTCCAATGTTGTCCGAAGTTTTGACCCCTTTGCAGTCAGTGAGCAGTGGGGCAATTGTGAAGGACCGCGGGCTCCTGGATTAGGGGCCTGCGTTAGCTCGTGTCCTGGCAGATGTGGACGGCAAGTGGGACTTTAAGCCTATTAGGTTAATCACGCCCCAGCCAGTCAGCACTGGCAGTGTGCTCTAATATAGAACTTCTCTGCACTTACTCTCTTGGGAAGCAGATTATCTCTGCACGTGCTTATGCTTTTAATTCTTTCAGAGGCCACATGAAACCTGGAGAAATGAGCCGTAATTGCACAAGGCTCTAGAAGAGACACATTTGTGGGAAAGAAGCAAGGGCGCCCCGATGACAGATCCTGGCAGAGAAGTGACCTTCACAGTGTAAGAAGGGCAAACCAGCGAGGGTGCTCCAACCTGCTCTTCAACACACCGTTCCCATTGACAGCAGGAGGAAGAGGGCCTTTTATTTAACCATTTCCCAGTTTTGGTCATGTAGCTTGTAGCAATTTTCAAGTTTCCTTCATAGAAAAGAAAATTCATGGAGCATCTTCTAAAGTGGCTGAAGTTGCTGATATTCTGGCTTTGTAGTTTTTCATTCCTTTGACAGAGCCCTGTACAACCAAGGAAAACAACACCGAGGGGGTCCGGGCAGTTTCAGAAGCAGAAAGGACTTAGCGATACCTTGTCTGCTGTGAGCAGGCTAGAGACTGGCTGCTGGGCCTGTGCGCGGCGGATGCCTGTCACAGCCCACAGCCCCCGAGTGCATCATTAATAAAGTTCTCCAGCCTGTTTGTTTGAAGCAGAACTCACAGGAGTCAGCGCTGACTCAGTGCCTGGGGGCGCGCTGTGTTAGGCATCGAGAAGTTGTTAAGTTTGCCACAGCAGCAGGCTGGCTCAGTAAATAGCAGCACGGGGAGGAAGGCTCTTCCCTCTTCCAGTTAACAGAAGGCTTCTGTATGTAAATTCTCTCCTCTCAGGTTTGGGTCCCTGCTGGGACCATCTTTGTGAAAACCTTTCATCTAAGTGGCTAGAAGTAGATCATTTCCAAACCAATGATCAGAATAAAAGTATTTGCCAGGAGGCTTAGCTGTCAGACTGCTCTGCCTTGTAGATTGGTTATCTTGCTTCTTCCAAGTAACTTAGAAAGTTCTTTATTCACTGCCACTCAGTTTTTCATTAAGACTCACTTTTGTTTTTCTTTCTTTTTAAACTAGGGTGCTTCAAATGAAAAAAAAAAATTACTCTGAGTGGAAATGTAAAATGGCCCAACAGCTTTGGAAAATGATTTGATAGTTACACATACACCTATCTTCTGACCCAACCAATTCCACTCCTAAGAATTTGCCTGAGTATTGAATGCATAGGGCCACAAAAGGGACTGGCATGAGAATATTTACATGGTGTTATTCATAATAGCCTCAAATTGGAGAGAATTCAAATGTTTGTCAACAGGGAAATAAGTTTGGCATAATTACCCAATACAATACTTCCCAGGCAATAAAAGGAACCAACTATTGAAACACGAAACAACCTAAATTTAAAATGTATAATATTGAGTGAAAAAAGGCAGACATAATGGAATACATACTGAACGATACCATTTATATGAAGTTAAAGAACACATAAAACGAATCTCTAATTATAGAATTCAGGAAAGTGGCTACCTCTGGGAAGAGTTATTAAGTGGGCATGAAGGAATTTCTTCCCCCCCCCCCCCAAATATACTGTATATATTTTTATTGATTTCAGAGAGAGGAAGGTAGAGGGAGAGAGAGAAACATCAATGACGAGAATCATTGATCAGCTGCCTCCTGCACGCCCCCTACTGGAGATCGAGCCTGCAACCCAGGCATGTGCCTTAATGGGAATGGAACCATGACCTCCTGGTTAATGGGTTGACTCTCAATTACTGAGCCACACGGGATGGGTGAAGGAATTTCTTAGAGTAATGAAAATGCTCCATATCTTGACCTGGGTTGTGGTCACATGCTTACATTCAGAAGTAAAAATCACTTGAGTTGCACACTTGAGCTGTGTACTTTACTCTATGTATGCTTTACTCTGTGCCTAAAAGAGTTCCAGCTACAATGCTCTTGATCTTGGAAAAAGGTCCCCGTGTTAGTTGCCTATTGTTACATATCAAATTACCCCCAAATTTAGCAGATTAAAACAGCATATGTTATCTTGTTATGAAACCTGTTTCTGTCGGTCAAGAATTTAGGAGCAGCTCACTGGGTGGTTCTAGCTATGGGTCTCTCCTGAGGTTGCAGTCATCTGAAGGCTTGACTGGGGCTGGTTGATCTACCCAAGTAGATCATTCACATGAAGGCCTCGATTGTTTGCTAGGTGTTTGCAGGAGGCCTCCGTTCCTCTGCACATAGACCTCCCCACAAGGCTACTTGAGTGCCCTCACAACATGGCAGTTGGCTTCACCCAGACTGGGCAGTTCAAGAGAGAGCAAAGAGCAGGCTGCTCTGGCCTAATCTTAGAAGCAATACACTTTCATGTTCTCCACATTCTGTTTTTTTTTTTTAGAAGCCAGTCACTAAGCATAGTTCATATTCAAGGAGAGAAAAAATTAGGCTCTGTGTTAAAAAAATCACTAAATAAAAGTATCTGGACATATTATAGGTTAAACCACGACATCCAAAACATAACTTTGTAGAGTATACATTAGTTTACTAAGAGCTCGTCCTAACCCTTTGGCATGTTAAATAAATTCCACCCCATGTTTTTTTTGTTTTGTTTTTGTTCTTTTTCATGTGGCCCTGAACTAATTGATCAGCAAAAGATGGTTCTAATGTGGCATTAATTTTGAGCCAAAATTGGAGGTCATTCAAGCAACCTGAACATTCTGATGTTTTATTTCTCAAGTCCCATCAGCTTCACTAGTGAGCTCTCCTGAACCATGAGAGCTAAGAAAAATTTCTCAGATCAGATCTGAATGGATGCTCTTTGCAACACAATTCCCTGGTCCAGATGCGGGTGATCAGACAACAAGCAAGCAACTACTGTATAGAGCAAGCAGGAAGAGAGAGCTAGAGTTTGTGTTCCGGGCATTGTGTAACAGATACCATTTCACTAGCTTACTTTCCCTGCTTTTCTGGGAAGAGAATCATTAACAGTCATTAAAAAATAACCTAACTACTGTTATGTACCTCAGAGCAAGCCATCTAGAGTTGCTCATCCCCTACACAGTCTCCTCTATTATTGACATCTTACATTAGTGTGGTACATTTGATACAGTTAATGAACCAGTATATTGATACATAATTATTCACTAACGTCCATACTTTATTTAGATTTCATTCGTTTTTACTAAACGTTGTTTTTCTGTTTCAGGATCCTGTCTGTAACAACACATGACGTTTAGTCATCATCATTCTTTTTTTTTTTTTAATATATTTTATTGATTTTTCACAGAGAGGAAAGGAGAGGAATAGAGAGTTAGAAATATCAATGAGAGAGAAACATCGAACAGCTGCCTCCTGCACACTCCTTACTGGAGATGTGCCCGCAACCAAGGTATTGATTTTTTACAGAGAGGAAAGGAGAGGAATAGAGAGTTAGAAACATCGATGAGAGAAACATCGATCAGCTGCCTCCTGCATACCTCCTACTGGGGATGTGCCCACAACCAATGTACATGCCCTTGGCCGGAATCGAACCTGGGACCTTTCAGTCCGCAAGCCGACGCTCTATCCACTGAGCCAAACCGGTTAGGGCCATCATGATTCTTTAGGCTCCTCTTGGCTATGATAGTTTCTCAGACTGGCCTTGTTTTTGACGACCTTGATAGTTTTGAGAATTGCCGGTCATATTGTAGGTTGCCCCTCAATGGGATTTGTCGGATGTGTGTCTCATGATGAGATCGGGGTTATGGGTTTCTGAGAGGGAGGTCACAGAGGAAATGCACCCTTTTTATTACATCATATTAAGAATACATTCTATCAACGTGATTTATGACTGCTGATGTTGACCTTGATCACCTACCTGGCTGATGTGCTGTGTGTCAGGTTGCTCAGCGGAGAAGTTACGGTCCCCACCTTTCTCTATTGTATTCTTTCCAGCTACTGTGAGCAGCCACACTTAGGGAGTGGGGAGTCATGCTTCCCCTTAATATAAACATTTTCAAACCTTTGATACAAGTTGTGAAATTACTCTCCAGAAAAATCGCACCAGTTCACATTCCCAGCAGCCGTGTGAAGACATATCTTACTTTATGGCAAACTTGCCAGCATTGGATAGTATCCTTTAGAAAACACTTCTGATTTGAAAGAGGAAAATGGCATCTCATTTTAATTTGCATTTATAAATTTCCGGAAGAGTTTACCTCTTTTAAAAATTATATGATTTGTGGCACATTTACATATTTTCTTTCAGGGTTTACTTGCAGGTCTTTATTTTTTAAAATTAAGGTGTTTTACCACGTTTTGTTAATTTTCAGGATATTAACATTTTAACTGGTCATATATGTTGCCATGCTGCCAGTTGTTTTTTTTTAAGTTTTTCTTTTAATTTTGTTTATGATCCTTTTTGGGAGTACAAAAATTTTCATTTCACATAATCAATTCTTTCAGTCTTTTTCTTCATAATTTCTTTGTTGTCATATTTAAAAAGGCTAACTTTGTACTTTGTAAAATACCTGGACAAATGTATATTTAGGAAGTTATTATTAGTTTTGAATTATTATTTTTAGAAGTTGAGCTCCCATGAAATGGGAGAACATGGCCGTTTGGGCTTTGTCTCTGAAACTGTTAGCAGTGGACACATTTCAGGATGGATTACTGTAAATTGTGGCCTTTCTTATGGGTTTCTGGGGCTGGTTTAAATGTTTTAAAAATTCTCAAAACGAGCCCTGGCCAGGGTGGCTCAGTTGGTTGAGCATGTCCCATGCACCGAAAGGTTGCTAGTTTGATTCCTGGTCAGGGCACATATCCAGGTTGTGGGTTCTATCCCTGGTAGGAGTGGGTATGGGAGGCAGCCAATTGGTGTTTCTCTCTCACATATATGTTTCTCTCTCTCTCCCTCTCCCATCCTCTCTCTCTATAATCAATAAGAACATAGTGTTTAAAATTCTCAAAATGAAAGTGAACTCGCTGACATATAATACTAAGTTTTTTGGGGCCACTGATGGCAAACTAGTGGAGTGACTTGAAAATGTGTAAGTGAGCACTTATGTGAGGATGAGCTTTAAGGTGAAGGAGGAAAAGAAGTGTGGTTATTCATAAAGAAGCTATTTTGATCACCATCCTTTGGTAATTTGCATATACAAATGAGCTGTCAGAATAGAGCCATAGAGCCTTTCAGGTAATGGGGTGGTGGGGGCGGCCATGAGCATGTATTTTAACAAGCAGCTATTTCCCAAAAATATATTTTTAAAAATATATTTTTATTGATTTCAGAGAGGAAGGGAGAGGGAGAGAGAGATAGAAACATCAATGACGAGAGAGGATCACTGATCGGCTGCCTCCTGCACGCCCCCTACAGGGGATCGAGCCTGCAATACAGGTATGTGCCCTTGACCGGAACCGAACCTGGGACCTTTCAGTTCACAGGCTGACACTCTATCCACTGAGCCAAACTGGCCACGGCCCAAAAATATTTTTAGAACAATCTCGTTTAGAAGTTTCTTCTGAGCTATTTTTGGTTGTGATATAAAATCAGTCTAATTACTGTTGGTTGTGCTCCACAAGGTAAAATAATAAGTGGCATGAAACCAGACTATGTGTGGCGGACTGGGATGTGGATAGAATGTTAACGGGCGTGCTCTCCTCTCTCCTTGTACTCCCAGACTTAGTCACAGCCTGTGGAAAAAGCTCCCCCCTAAACCTTTTCCCCCCCCCCCCCCCCGCCTGCCTCCCCTCACCACTAGTTAGATACACGAGCTAAGAGAGGGACAGAGTTTGGAGAGAAGCCCCAGGGTTGTGTGTGGGCGTGGAACTCCCCGTGCCCCACCTCTGATCTCCAGGCTTCATCTGCAGGGTCCTGAGAGAAGAGATGCCTGTGCCCCCTTCCTGGGCCCCGCTCTGAGGCTGCAGAGGGCAGGGCAGCAAGCCTTGGGGAGAAATGAATGCCCCGCGTCGTGTCGTCTTGATGTGTCAGAGTCGGAATGGTGGTGTGGCATGTCTGTACACAAGGATGGGAGCTTGTCTGCCCCAGGCTCCTACAGGTCAGAGCAGCAGAAGAGCACAGCACAATGTCCCGAGGCTTCCCCGGAGAATAACATTTAGCAGAGACGGGGAGAGAGCCCGGGGGTCCGCCCGGTTGAGGTGTGAGAACCAGGGAGGCTGGAGCTGCCCCACATGGAGAGGACGAATGAGAACGCCCTTGGGTCCCACGGACCACCCAGGTCGCCTCTCAGGGAGCCCGAATCATGCCCAGAGTTAGGACAGACCAAGGCCAAGAAGCGGGCTCCTCAGAAAAGCCCTTGGAACTGAGATGCAATCCCAGGGAGGACAAGGGGAAGGAGAAAGAGTTTGAAACCTAATTGTGGCTGAATGATAAACTTGGATTGACTAAGGAATGACTGGATTTGGGTGAGTTTCTCTGAGGGTGACGAGATGAAATTTTCTGTGCTTTGAGGCAGAATGGAGGCTCAGGCCAGAAATTACACTCAATTACGGGAGAAGAGAGAAAGTGATGTGGGTGCACACGTGAGTCAGTGACTGTGAAATCTCTCCCAGCTCCAATAATGACAGGCGGCCAGGTGTCAGCAAGATCTCAGTGGGACCACGGAGTCACTACGGGCTGCTCTTCCAAGTTATGACCTGATCCGCGGCTGCGGCTCAAAAGGCCAACACAATGTCTTGCCGGAAGTCATGACAAAGTCCATTCTGTTCAGAGTGGTCCCCTATATCAGAGAGCAGAGTTAACACTTGTTGGTGGAACAAATAGATTTTTAAAATTCTGAGGAGGCTCAGTCTGGGTTAGAACCCCATGGCTCAAAGGGGGAAGGTATGACATTGCAGGTTGTTGGCTAGCTCTGTTGGGCCCTCCGACCCTCTCTCCACCCCTCCATCTCTCTCAGTGCCCTGGGAGGCAGAGCCTAGGCATCCTGCCCTCAGAGACATTGGTGGGAGCTCGGAGGGAGGGAGCAGCATGAGTCAGGGTATTGATTCCACCATCTCCCTTTGGGAGAATCTCTTCAGCCCCCACGCTTCTTCCTTGTTGGGGAGTGAAGGGCCTGGCCCTGCCTCTGACATTGCTGCTGGCAGCTGAAGAGGTCGGTTAAGGTTCTTAACTAATGGCCACTGGCCCTTTAAATCTGGTATCCATGGCACCAGAGGCAATGCTATTATGATGTATGTGCTGCCTGTAGGGAAGCAGGCTGGTGCCCTCACAGGAGGACTCCACCAACAGGGAGGCAAGTCGCAGCCTGCCACCACCACCCAGGCTCTGTAATTGGAATCCGCTTATGGGCTCAAAGGAGCCCATTATAAAAACACCTATTTCCATACACTCCCAACCAACACTCTAAACAATTTGCACGCTTGCTGAGGAAGACCCATGAGGGATTGAAAGGATTTTTTCTGGGTGACATTGAGGAGACAGTGACATGATTTGGGTAAGGTACATTATATAATGAATCTTGTCCCCACCCAGGCCTCTGACGAGACCTCATTCTGCCTAAGGTCCAGGTGAGCACCCTGGACAAAGCATTCTATTATTTTAGACACAAGAATAGAGTTTTGTGTACCCACACCAGGAAAAACAGAAACCTTGGGAGGTGAAGAATAGCCAGGCAGACCCCAAAGGAAGGTGTCCTAAGCTCCCCAGCCGCTCGCTGGCTGGCCGATTGAACCAGCTCTTGGAAGAGAGTAGCCACTCCCCGTGGACAGGAGAGCCCTGTGGGGTCTCTTCGGAAGGGAGAAAGTAATAAGGGAACATAGGGGTTCCACTGCTTTATTCTCTTCTCACCACTGAGAGAAGAACCGTGGGGGCTTGTTTTTCTTGGTCTGAGCTAACTTCCCTCAAGGACCTTCTCCAGAGTTGCATGTAGTTGCTTGTTCAGGTCACCAGTACTGACCCTACAGACACCCAAGAGAGTTGTCCTAGTGAAAGGACACATTCATCTTCAGAACTCGAGTCACTGCCTTCTCCACAGATGTTACTTTCCTTCATAATACCTCTCTACATCCAACTCTGCCCCACTCCTAATGCCCCCCCCCTCAGTCAGGCCCCCCCCCCCCCCCCTCCCTGCCTACAACCACCACCTGCGGGATCTCCTCGGCTGTTCAGTCCCTCTCATAGTGATTTGGTTCAAAGCATTGGATCCAGTCTTTTCCTTCATGAGGTTCCATTCATTTTTTTCTCTGAAGCATCTCTTCCTGTTCATCTCCCCCCTCATACCAGGACCCCAGCACCTTACCTCTCACCCCCATGCATTCTGCATCAAATCTAGGCTCTTTGGCCTGGATCTTAAGGTGTTTCCTCCAAAAGAATATGAAACCATCCTATGCATTGCTCCTGTCGTTGGCCCACTGCTGCTCACATTTCTCCCTCTCTGGCTTGCATATTCTTCTTCTCTTTTCCTCAAAGAACAATTCAAATTCTACTTCCTCTATTGTAGGGTTGCAATTTTAAGCAAATAAAATACCCAAATATGCAGTTAAATTTGAATTTTGGATAAACAACAAAAGTGTTTTAAAAATGTGGGACATATTTATGCTTAAAAATACCTGTTGTTTTTCTGAAATTCATATTTAATTGGGCACCCTGTATTTTACCTGTCAACCCTACCACTTCAGAACCTTTGTTTAATGACCCAATTCTCCCTTATCCCCGACTTTTATTTCCTAAAGTATCCACTTCTGTTTTTCATTATATGCTATCTTCTACTTATTGACTATATGCATAGAATTAACACTTATTGAGCAATTATTTAATATCAGACTCCGTGCTTTTTATTTTTATATAATCGTTTATTGAATTCTTACAAGAAATGTGTGATGTCCGTTTTATAATGAGGAAGATGAGTCTTTGAGAGGTTATTTGATTTGTTCAAGGTCCCCAAACTAATTGAAGTTGAACTTTGATCTCTCTGTAGGGTGACCATCTTGTTCTGGTATCCTTGGCCTTGTACTGATTTTAATGTGGAAAGCATCTTCCCAGGAGCTCTCTCAGTTCTGGGCTGACTCTATATATCTGACTTAAAAGCCTGGGAGTCTCTCCCACGCCCCCCCCCTTTTTTAGAATGTTAATGTTTCCTCCTCTCAGGTTATAGAGTTTTTAACGTAAGCGTGTTTACTAAGAATTAGTAAATGCTTGACAAATGAGCACCAGGAGCTCCCCTCAGAGCCCACACCTCTTTGGATTGCAAGAGCTGAGGACTGTGTGGACCAGTGTGCTGGGGACGGCCAATCTTAGATGCAGCTGAGACCTGAGCATGGCCAGCATCCATGATGTCACTGGGCACTGCTTGCAAAAATGTTAGGGCATTGTTACCAGCAACCGTTCTTTTAAAGTGGTGAAAATGCAGCTCCAGGGTAGGTGTGTGGTGCCTCACTTGACAAGTGGGACCTTGAGACACTCCCTGCTTTGAAGTCTGAGTTAAGGCATGGGGAAGGCTGGAGAAACAGAAACCACAGAGTCAAGAGGCAGCCTGCATAGGGTGGGCAGCAATCTCATCAGCACCTTGCTGGGTGGACAGCGCCCAAGGAAGCTGAGAATCTGGTGTGGTTTTTTTTTTTGCAGGGGCTGTGCTTTTGTGCAATGGGCACATACCCAAAACATGGTTATATTATTACGTAATAACCAAGCTGTTAACATGATGCTAGGCAGGTGTCGTTGTTATGCTACAGAGTGGTTAATGAGGTGTGATGGGAAGGGCAGAAACAATAGACTTCCATTCTCCAAGGCCATCTGTATGACTTGTCTCAACTTCATTGTGAACACAGGTCATGATGGAGCACATGTTAAATATAAAAACTAAGTAAGCTGTCTGTGGAGAAATCATTTGTAGAAATCACTTGCTATTTTAAAATTATTTATTTAAATCATATTGATAAATGAGAAGATCTCAAGGCAACTTTATTTTCGGTTGCTAAATTTAACTTTAAAATGCTAGAATTTTTAAATATGCTTTTGTTTCAAGCTTTTAAGAAAACACAACAGATTTGGGGCATAAAAGTTAGCCAGGGGTTTCTATTTTGAACAGTACTGAAAGATTCCTAGTCCTTTCTTCTTCAGAAATTGATGGTGGCTTTTCCCCAAAGGACAGTTGGGCCCATCCTGGTCAACCTCTTTCCAGCCTGTGCTGTAGGTTCTCCTCCAGCTATATATAATGTTCCAGAGAGGACGGGAGAGGGGATCAAGCCTGCAACCTGGGCACGTATCTTTTTAAAAATATATATATTTTATTGATTTTTTTACAGAGAGGAAGAGAGAGGGATAGAGAGTTAGAAACATCAATGAGAGAGAAACATTGATCAGCTGCCTCCTGAACACCCCCTACTGGGGATGTGCCCACAACCAAGGTACATGCCCTTGACCAGAAT
>NW_006293779.1:3817975-3821897 GCF_000327345.1 Myotis davidii | reverse complement strand
CTCTATCCACTGAGCCAAACCTGTTAGGGCCGGGCATGTATCTTTGACTGGAATCAAACCTGGTACCCGTGAGTCTGCAGGCTGACGCTCTATCCACTGAGCCAAATTGGCTAGGGCCAGCTAGACTCTTTACTCTCCTCCACACACACGCTTAGCTTTTTTGCCTCCAAGCGTTCCTCTTGCAAAGTGTCATGGTTAAAAGTTTAATCTCTCGAACTAGACTGCCTGAGTTCAAATCCTGGTTCTGCTACTACGGTGTGATCTTGGGTGAGCTACCTAACTACTGTGTGCCTTATTTCTCCCACTGGAAACTGAAGCTGAAATGATATTTCTCCATCAGGAATGAAATGATTCATGAACATGCTTAGAACAACACACATCACACCCCAAGCACTCAGTAAATGCCAGCTCCTTGTTTTTATACCTGGATCTCATTATCCTTCCCACTTGGCTCAAAATGTCTCTGTCTTGATGCCTTTCCCAATTACCCCATCCTGTAAAGTGTGCTCCCTCTTGGAAAATCCCCAGTACTGACACTGTTTTTTTTTGTTTTTTGTTTTGGCAGGTTGTTGATATTCTTTCCTCATGACCACACACTACAATTTTTACCCCGCTATTTAATGAGCACTCACTTTGAGTCAGGCCTAGGGCTCATGACCACAGTTGGAGGCATGTATTTCTTTTGTTTTTTAAAAATCCTCACCCTAGAGAGAGAGACAGGGAGGGAGAGGGAGGGAGGGAGAAGCATCAATGTGAGAGAGAAACATCAGTTGGTTGCCTCCCATAGCGCCCTGACCCTGGATCAAACTTGCTACCTAGGCATGTGCCCTGACTGGGAATTGAACCTGAAACCTTTTGCTGCTCCAACCAATGGAACCACCCGGCCAGGACCCCAGCTGCTGTTGAACATATCATATAGACATAGTCTCCCCAATTTGTCAGCCGTCCGTTGACTTTTTCTATAGTATTCCTCACTGAAGAGAAACCTTAGTTGTGATGTAGCCAAACCTCCCATCTTTTGCTTTAAGGTTTGTGCTTTTGCAGGCTTGTTTTACAAAGTCAGCCCCTCCCCCGCATATGTAAAGATATTCTCCTAGATTTCTTTTCTGCCTTTCAAATGTGGGTCTTAATTCATCTGCAGTTCACCTTTGTGTATGGTGGATGTGGGAAACCCAACTTTGTTTTTTCTTCATAAACTAAGCCAGTTTCGCCAACACAATCTCCTAAATAATTTACATTTTTCTCATTAATGTGTGGTTCCACCTTTACAAATACTGAGGTGCCATGGGTCCGCTTCTGAGTTCTCTATTGTTCACTGTTCTGTGATTGCACTAGTACCACACATTTTATCACCGTGTGGTAATGACACAATATCTGGCCGGGCCGGTTTCCTCTCTTGGCTCTTGCTTTTCAAAACTGGCTTAACTATTTCAAAATTTATTTTTCCTCACATATTTTATAAGTTTATTGAAGTTCCTTAAACGTTGAGTTCCTGCTGGAATTTTGGTGGTTATAACAGTAATCTTAGAGTTTAAATGGGCATTTTTACAATGTAAAGTCATCCTATCCATGGAATATCTTCATTTATCCAATCTTCTTGTATGTCCTTAAGTAGAGTTTTAAAATTTTCTCCATAAAGTTCCTGGATACTATGCTTTAGCATTTAATTGCTATGCTGAATGGTATCTTATTGCCTATTATATTTCCTGGTTGTTTACTGCTGATGTATCAGAAACAATTGATTTTTAGAAATTGATCTTGTACTTGGCAACCTTCTTGAACTCACTTATTACTTCTAATAGTTGATTCTGTTAAGATTTTCTAGGCTAATGATTTTATCATTTGCAAATAGAAATATTTTAGGGGCTCTATCTAGTACTCTGCTTTGATATTTTGCATTTAACTATCTCTGCTAATTGGACTCCAATCTGGCACCCCAATTCTGACAGCTGGATGTCTCTTGTATACCCCGATTCTGGAAGCAGAATTCTTTTCTTCCCTCCTCTGAATGATATCCTGCTCACTACCTCAGTCCATGTAAGAGCAGTGACACTGTCTTCTTTTGCCTATTCCCTCCAATCCTCTCATGGTTTGGTAGACTCTGTCTAATGGTTTGGTATCCTGGAAATTTGCCTGTGTATATACTATATGCTGTTTGGGTGTAGCAGAAAAAGCCAGTGGCCTGGCTGGTTCTAACAGAGACTTTTATTATCATTAAGAACAACTCAGCTAGCCACACCCTGTCATTTACTAAAAGGGGTATCTCAGAGAAATAATGTAAATCAGCAATAAAAGTGAACTGTGTACCTGTGGAAACTTCATCAATAGCCTCTTCTGTCACACATGGATCTTTATGAGTTTCTGTGCTCACTGACAATAGGGAACATTTATAGTTACTTAAAGCCAACCAAGGGCAGATTGCCTTCCTCCTTTTCATCGGTTAAAGAGTTGGGCGGGGTCGAGCAAGAACAGGGTAGAAGAGAGCAGGGAGAGGGAGGTGGAGTCGGCCCCCCCTCCCCCATGGAGAAGTAAGCCTCTGCCTCGCACTATCATCCCCGAGAGAGCAGGAAGACGCTAAACCTGCAGGGACAGAGAAACTGGCAGCTGACCAGGAGCTGTGGGATGGTCATGGCATTTACATGTTGTGCAAGTGCTAGGGTTTTAGTTGACAGCAAGCCCCACCCCATTCAGCAATGTGATGGGACTGCTGCAAACACCGGTTTTGATATTTTGAGCTACGCCAATGGAAACATAGGACGCAGAAAGAGGTGGCCGCTCTTCTCCTCTCCACGCGACAGGACACCCGGTTTCCTTCCTGAGCTCTAGACAAGCTGAGGTGCACGCCTCAGAGTCCCTCAACATGCGGGTGAGTGGGGTCATCACCCTGTCCTAGAAGGAACAGCCTCAGGGGACAGAGAATGCTTGTCCTCTGGACCCTGCCTAGGAGTCAGGTCCAATCTGTAGGTTCCCTGGGGTGGAAAGAGGAGGAGATGCAGGGAGGGGACGTTAGCTCCCAAGGTAGGAAGTTACCTCTCAAAAAGGCGGACGACAGGGAAAATGGTTGCTTTCAAAGGAAGGGCTTTTTGCAGAGACATGAATAGGCATTTATTCAGTATCAGCCGCTGCCAGGCACGGTGCTTGGTGCACGGGGAAGTACAGGGTAGTAATCTGTACCTCAGAGCCAGAACAGAGGGCCGGGAGAGAGGCGTTAGGGCGTAGCACTACGGACTTGGTGTTAAAAGCCTCAGTCATGGGAAGCAATGGACTTACTTTCTTCATCAAGGGGACTCATTAAGTGTCAAATAACACCTTCCCTTCCCCTGGATGGTGGAGATCCAGATGTCAGCCTTCCTGCTGTTAGTTGTCACAGTTACATCACTTTCTGTTTCTTGGGGGAGGGAGAAGGGGACCAGGAGAGGAGAGGGTGAGAAGGGCCAAAGCAGAGGGGAAATGAACTTCTGGGATGACTGCTCACTTCTGCCTCTACACTGACCCCCTTGGGTGTAATTATCTAACTTTGGGCAGAGCACTGACCAGGCTTTTTACAGCCAGATCTGCAAACAGGCAACTGACCGATGGACCTCATCTGGGCTGTGCACGGGGCTAGACGCTGGGGAGCCCCAAACGGACGAGACCAGGTTCCTGCCCCAAAGAAGGTGGTAGGAGCGCATCTAGCTCGGGAGGCAGGTCTGGTCGGGCCCGCTAAGGGCTTTCATAGAAGAGTGTGCAGCGGGCCAAGGGCTGCTTCCCCGGTCACTGCCCAGGGCCAGGCGGGGTTCCCCCGGAGCCCGCCTCGGGCTGCGGGAGGCGGGGGGAAGTGAGTCCCAGCGGCCCACCTCCACGCCAGGTGAACCCAGGAGCACCCCACAGCGTTCCAACCTCCAGGCCCAACCTTCTGTCCGTGGGAGGCTGGGGGCTCAGG
>NW_006293779.1:3808411-3817654 GCF_000327345.1 Myotis davidii | reverse complement strand
AACCTTGACCGCCCGGCGCCCTGGGAGTGCCTCCCGCGCGCACGGTGTGCGTGTTGGCTTGGCCCTGCCCTGGAAACGGGCCTCTCCAGCTCTCCCCAGGCGTATTAAACGGTTGAAGAAACCTTTTGCCAGTGGGAATGCAAAACGAAACCAGATGACTTTGCTTCCAGGCTATTGCTACCCCGAGATTCCTTCATTTTAAATCGTGGGAATGGGGAAGTTTGGAGAAATGCGCACGACCTGCCCTGCAGAGAGGCGCGGGGTAGACCTCACTCATCGGGGCGGGTTAGATGGATGGGTTTATAATGCCAGCTTTCCTTTACGTTTGATGTCAGGTGGTTCATTCCCCCAGAGACTCACAGGCAATCTGGATTTAAACGCGGAGACAGTGTTTTGATATGTATCAGAGGCGGATATTCTCATGGGGTGATAACTTGCGCTGTGCTCCCCGCTGGACGGTGCTTCATACTGTGGCGAAATCTATAGGATAAAAAATCATGCCTTTGAAATGTTTCCACCCTCTTCGGGGAAACATCCCCGAATCTTTTCATTGTACTTCTGCGTTCACATGGACATCTGCCATACAGCAATCGGATGCACAATTTAAGCCGGCTCCATGGCAGATCACGTGGCGCAGGACATGCAGCCACGGTGGAGGGAAAACAGAATGGAAAATGGCAGAAGTCTAGCTTTGTTCGTTTTTATGCTGCAAAGCCTTCCCGGTTCTGTCCTATTTTGCTAACATAGATAAGCATTTTTAAATGCTTTCGTTCGATATTGACGGACCTGGGCTGTAAGATTGGATCTTGAAATGTAATGAGTATGTTTATTTCTATTTCATAGACAATTCGGCACAGAATATGTTACGTGTGGGATTTATTTCAGACGTTTCAGATGGTCAGATACAGTTCTCATCAGCAAGGCCTTTTTTTTTTAAAATAATGTTTTTATGGTGTCTTCTATTGTTGATAATAGCTTCAATTTGGGAACATACGCGAGTGTTCTTAATGTTACAGAATGACCTCTTTCCCCCTGTTTAAACCTACACATACTCTGTTCCCCGGTTAATGATCTGTAGTTCCCTGTGCTGTTACTGGCTTGCTTAGTGTGTAAGTCTTTGTTGTTGTTGGTTTGTTTTAGGCCTCCCGGTATTGTTTGCTCACCCGGCCTTTCAGCAGCACAGCTTTCCCTCCGTGATGTTCAGGAGAACTTTCCAAGACCCGGGGAATGTTTTCTTCTGCCACGTTCATCCTGGCAGCCACTGGCCACATGTGGCTTTTGAGCGCATGTATGGGGCTCGAGAAATGGAGGAACTGAACTCTTATTTTGATTTAAATAA
The DNA here is from genome assembly GCF_000327345.1 of Myotis davidii. NCBI lineage: Eukaryota > Metazoa > Chordata > Mammalia > Chiroptera > Vespertilionidae > Myotis > Myotis davidii. Next base: position 3,816,315 of record NW_006293779.1, on the reverse strand, counting down.
TCACATGTAACTAGAAGCTACCTGCTTGGGCACCACAGCTTTTGACTATTAGTCCCTCAGGAAGTCTTCCCTGACCCCCCTGACTCCAGCACTTACTACAGTTACACAGTAATGACACCTTTCTTGTAGGCTGTAAGCTCCGTGAGGGCAAAGGCTTATCTGTTTTCTTTATGTTTGCTATGCCCAGACGGGGATTTAGTAGTAAGAAAGTATTTGTTGAAGGACTAAGTCATCTTCTGGAGGGCGGGTATCTTTTGTGTCCTCTCCAGGCCTAGAGCAAACTCAGTATCAAATACTGCAAATCTCTGCTTAGTGATTGAACAGATTTCATGCAAATGGGCTGCTGAAGACGTATTTTAAATGCTTATTTTGGTTGGGTTACTGTTTTTGGAATCTCTTGAAGACTCACGAGAAAATGCTGTGTGAAGTTGAATGATTCCAACTTGTGTGGACACAGCTTGGGTTTCCTGTTAGTGGAGTAGCTCAGGCATGCTGCCCTTTCACCATATTCCACATAAATCCGAGGGCATCCCTAGGCCTCAGGGAGGTGCCTTTGTGAGGCCCTAACAGCCTTCAGCTACTCTGAAGAAGTTAGTGGGCCTCTCCACTCACCACCATTCTGAGTTAGGGCATGGACCAGGAATCCTTGAGAAATCATAAGATATCATAGCCATGTTACAAGATGCTTTTGCTCAGAGCTGATTTGGGGTGATGGGATAGGATGGGATTCATATATAAATCAAAATTTGGGGAATTTGAGTCTACTTATTGTATCTGTTATGTACAGAGTTAAATAGGGCCAACTTAAAAAAAAATATCTTAAGGTTTACTTTGTATAACCCATTATCACCAGTTAACCATAGCAGGATTTGAAATGAAAGTATGTACTTGATTCAGGCTAGTATATCTCCAAGTTTGACCAATATTCCCAGGTGTCACGGCATCTAGAAATTGCTTTTGCAAAAGGATTCTAAGACTATAGAGGTGTATAGTTTTCTTTGGTGGTGCAGAAGGTTGGGGTTTCATAAAGGAAAGGAAATAGAACTGGGAAAAAAATGCAATGAAGACAAAATACAAAGAATGTTCACTCCAGTGGTTAGGTAATAGAGCTTCTCTGAGATTGAAGTAGCTACATGTAAAATGATGAAGTTGATTACATTGTGTTGAGTGACTCAACTTTCCACCTTGAATCTAGGCCTTGAATATTTACTATTAAGTATGTGTAGGCCACTAATCTAACTCCTGTGGCAAGTGATAGCATGTAAGATACAGTTCTTTTAAGAATCTCAACAGTGCAAGGAAATGAAAGGTGCTTTGGGGATCACTTCTAGAAAACATTTTTGAATGGAAAACCCACTCGGAAAAGGACATTTGAAAGGTGGCTCCTCTTAACCAACTCAGAATGATAACCACTTATTCACTCTGCTGAAGAATTATCTTCAAAAAACATGACTGAGTCTCAAAATGTGATGGTAGTCAGGTTAATCTTCCTAGAACACAGCTTGAACCCTGGGACAGTCTCCTTCGAAATAATCAGTGGTTTCCCAGTGCTCATGGAATGAAAAGGTTTGGTCTTTGATCAGGTATTTAAAGTACTTCTGAGTATAGCCCTAAAAAACCATTACAGCCTTACCTCTCACTGTTTTCCGGGATGTAGCGTGCATTCCAGCCTACTGTTCCTCTGAGTGCTCTCCTTTTACATTTCTGCCCCAAATCTCTGCCTACTCATCTTTCAAGACTATACCCTAGGTCAGCGGTTCTCAACCTGTGGGTTGCGACCCCTTTGGGGGTTGAACGACCCTTTCACAGGGATCGCCTAAGACCATCGGAAAACACACATATAATTACATATTGTTTTTGTGATTAATCTCTATGCTTTAATTATGTTCAATTTGTAACAATAAAATTGGGGGTCACCATAACATGAGGAACTATATTAAAGGGTTGCAGCATTAGGAAGGTTGAGAACCACTGCCCTAGGTGATGCCTCCTTTACCACACCATTTCTGATTCTCAGGAGCTGCCATAGGGCATGTTCCTTGTACTTACGTTACGGAACAAATCCCCTCTGTTTCATCATCTATTGCAGTTAGTGCTATTTTATTCACCCCAATAGACTGTAAGCATGGGACCATCTGTTACTCATTTTTTTATTTTCTGAAACATCTAGATCAGTGTAGTGCCTTGTAGGCAGTGGTTACACATTTACTAGTAACGTGTTTAACAAGCTGTGCTAAAGGTAGCTTCATTCTCTGCGTGTAATATTTTGTCCAGACTTACTGCCAAACACTTAGAGGCCAACAGGTAGAAACGCTGAGTTACTTCTACACTGAGAAGCTACAGTGTTGAAGGACGGTTGTCTTTGTGGCATGTGTTACTTTTTAGAATTGATAGCATTTAAGGGAGATCACCATGCCATGTGACACCAATTCCTTGTTATATTCCTACTAGATGCCTGGTGCATGAGATTCGTGCACTTGCGGGGGTCGGGGTGGGGTCCCTCAGCCCGGCCTGCCCTGCTCTCACAGTCCAGGAGCCCTCAGGGGATGTCTGACTGTAAGCCAGCTCCCTGTGGGGGGCTGGCCTAAGCCGGCTGTGGGACATCCTTAGCATTGCCATGGAGGCAGGAGAGGCTTCCACCACTGCCGCTGTGCTGTACTCGCCAGCCGTGAGCCCGGCTTCTGGCTGAGGAGTGCTCCCCCTGTGGAGCGCACTGACCACCAGGGGGCAGCTCCTGCGTTGAGCGTCTTCCCCCTGGTGGTCAGTGTGCATTATAGCGACCAGTCATTCTCCCGATCGGTCAATTTGCATATTAGCCTTTTATTATATAGAATTATGTAGCAAGGTTAATGTCAAAACAATTCAAAGTATTGGGCGGCAAATCCACAGTCCAGGAGCCCTCAGGGGATGTCTGACTGTAAGCCAGCTCCCTGTGGGGGGCTGGCCTAAGCCGGCTGTGGGACATCCTTAGCGTTGCCATGGAGGCAGGAGAGGCTTCCACCACTGCCGCTGTGCTGTACTCGCCAGCCGTGAGCCCGGCTTCTGGCTGAGGAGTGCTCCCCCTGTGGAAAGTTGGGAAGAAACCAGTTAACTTGAAGAAATGATGTTTCCTTAGATAAGGGTGGTGATGGTAAAGATGATTAAGTTAGATGGCAGATTGATTCATCAATTGTAAAAAAGCACATTGAGTAATAAATAGCAAGGCATAATCTGCTAGAGGACATGATCAATTAGCTGTTTTCACTTATTCTATTCTTTCTACTGAAATAAACTAAAAATCATTTTCATTTGGTTTTGTAATATGGTTTTCCATTTATATTTAAAAAGCATATAGACAGTCATAATATTTCACATTTGAAAGATTTGATACAAAAGAAATTGGAAGGTTTTTGGCTTCATAGTTCAGTTTCGCTGACATTTTCTCTTCTTTCTCCATTTCTGGGTTGGCTTGGTGCAACACCAGTCCAATTTATAGCAAATTTATTCAAACCACTCATGTTGTCTGAGAAAAAGGTAATATCAGGGATATGGTTTAAAAGGCATGGTCTTCTGGAAAACCCATTAGAGCCCTCAAATGCCCAGCCTTTGATCTGCCAGCCGATCGTGAGGAAGACAGAGCGGGAGCCTCCTTAGCGCCCTGAGGCCTCTGTCCTGCCGCTGAACCAGTGGGCCATTTGTGTGGAACAGTGCGGAGTTGTAGACAATGACTTCACCGCCAGCCTCGGAGAAACATGGAGTGCTTCATCCGCAAGAAACAATAATTCTACAAAACCCTCCGGAGAGGGGGCTTGGTTGGCAGGAAACAGAAAACCAGTTGGAAGCAGTTTGATGGAGCCAGTCAGCCATGGGTGGGCGGATGGGCAGTCCTTTAGCCCTATGTGACCCGGGGCGCTGTGTGCCTGCCTTTCTACCCTCTCAGGTGCCGAATCCCCACGAGCTGGAATCTGGATGGATCTAGGGGTCCAGGGTGACCCCCAGAGGAGCTGCCTCCTGAATCGTGCTGGGGAGATGGGGAGAAAGGAACCCTTCTCAAGGGCCACCTGAGTCTCTCCTCAGCTCTCTCTCTCTTTTTTAAAGTATATATTTTTATTGATTTCAGAGAGGAAGGGAGAGAGAAACATCAATGATGAGAGAATCATGGATCAATTGCATGATCCATGGGATCGAGCCCACAACCCAGGCATGTGTCCTGACTGGGTGGTTCCCCCAGCTGCCGCCTGGTTGCCATGGTGTCGGAGGAGGGGAGAAGGAGGAGGTGATTTCTGAGAAGCAATCCAAAAATACACACCAGCTGGCCCCTCCTTGCTCACTCCTTCCAGCTTCAAAGCCTTCTTTTGTGCAGCTGGGCCAGGGCTCTTCCTGGCCAGGCAGCCGGTAGCAAAGAAGGTCAAGGAGGCAGAGGGTCCAGGTGGTGGGTTCTGGGACCCCTACCTCACCCAGCAGATTTCCTGGACCCGGGCTCCATTGCCTTCCCATAGTTCCCAGACCAGGCGGGCTGTCTCTTGCCTCCCTGCCTTTGCACCTGCAGTTCCCTCCACCTCCAATGCCATTCCTCGTTCTTCAAATCCCACCTCAGCTTTAACTCCACTGGAGAACCTTCCCTCGGTCACTTGGGGCTCCCCCTGCATCCTGCACCCACCCCAGTCACAGCCGTTTTCTCCATGAAGCTCTCAGGGGGCTGTGAGGTCTTGGGGTCTCCATACCCGCAGGCCTGTGTCTGTTGCCCCTTTTCGTGCACTTGACTTCATAAGGAGCTAGTGTGTTTGGGAGAAAGGCCTCCATTCTCAGAAATCCTGGACTGTGCACACTTGCAAGGACCTGAGGGCTGATCTTGAGCAGGGGTTTTCACACTGAATACTTTCTGCAAACAAAGCCTTACCTGAGGCCATTATATAAAACAGATAGAAAGCTGCTTGGGGTGAAGTGGTGCGTATTGAAGGAGATGGGGCAGCCAGGAGAGAGGGAGGGAGAGCCCTGGGGAGAGTCCAGTGGCCGATATTTACTAACTGGTACAGAAGGGCTTCAATATTTTCAGAACTGCATGTCCATGCCCGTGTGGCTGGGCCAACTAACTCATCTTTCACAGCAAGGGGGAGGCGTGGGGGAGGGCTTGTGTATTTGTATTTTTTCTCTTTATAAATTGCACAGGTAGTTCCCTAGCCAGGATTGAAGCACATTGAAACAAATTTCTAAGCTAAGCTTTTTTTTTTTTTTTTTTTTTTTTTTTTTAATCTTGAAGGGATGTTTTAGGGGAAGTGCCTCTTGTCTAGAGGAAATATTTATATGAATTCAGCAATTCATATAAATTCTTTTTCTTTTGTGAAATTCAAGTAAAATTAAATTTAAAATTGTGTCTGAAAAAATAAAAAAGGCATGGCCTTCCATCTCCTGCTAGGATGGAATGAACAGATCCTATCATTGTTAGAAGTGGGCGCTTAGATTTGTACGAGAGGTGTGATTAACAGTCACTAAAGTTTTCTGGGATGTCAGGAAATAATGAGAATATCCTAAACTAGATTGTGTTCATGTGATGAGCGTGTGGCAAGAGCTATGGGGTGACAGATGATATAAGCTGTGTCAGATTCCATGAGAAGTTAAAGATCCATTGACCAGGGATATCTGTGAGTAAAGAAAACATCATCCATTTAGATTAGCTCAACATTTAAAAAGGTTTTCACCTATACTTGGGAAATAATATGGCTCCTGAGCTTTGTCTAGAAAGATGACGTGTGCTGCTGACTCTATAAGCCATATGTTTGCTGAAAGGAAGTTCCCCCCTTCCTTTCTAAAAGCGATTCTTGAAGTTTGAAGTTGAAAGTGTCAGTAAGTTAGATATTAAAAGAATACAGGCTGTGTATCATTGAAGGCAGTCACTCTAAGTGGCATTCAGAAGTAATGTGCTTTCTCTCTCCTCTCATTACAGGCGGCTTTCTAGAAGATGACCATAGAGGACCTCCCAGAGTTCCCATTAGAAGGAGAGTCTTTGATGGGAAGATACCCATTTTTGTTTTCAGGTTCGGATACACCCGTGACCTTCTCCATTTCTGCAGCACCAATGCCTTCCGACTGTGGTATGTGAAGTAGCTGACTTTATTGGCTATGAACTGGTAACTTGACTTCTGTCTTATGTCTGTTTTATGCTCATAATATTTCCTAAAACAATTTAGTATGGTTTTCATAAAATTGCTAAAGTTTTCCTTTTTCAAAAATACAGTTGCTTTTTCTGCCACTTAAACGAAACATTTCATTTCTTCTCTCAGCGTTTTTACTAGGTAAAAGTTCATTTTACTCACCATGATGGATTTAGAAGAACTTTTTTTCAGGAGGCAGTGGTGCTTAGACACCTAGCATTCTTCTGCTATTCATGTACTTATTTTGGTTAAATATACTGACTTGTTTACAAAGCCATATACTGAAAAAAATGACACAAAAGCACTGTCAACTAGCCATCTCTAGGGGCCCTGCGGTTTTTGAAATACTAGAATTCTAATTAACACGGTAAGTGCTCACTCCTGAAAGGTTCCAAACTCAGGTGACAGTGTAACAACAAGTTTTAGTACACAAGCAAGCCTAATTTGGACCCTGTCTCAATCATCATTGATAATTGTAATTATCAATATATCTATCTATCTATCTATTTATCTATATATATCAAAGCCTAATATGCAAAGTGTCCCCTTGAGAGTTCAACCCACCAGGAGTTTGATCGCTCGCTATGATGTGCACTGACCACCAGAGGGTGGCGTGGAACAAAGGAAGGCCCCAGTCAGCAGCTGGCAGCTGCTAGGGACCCTACCTGTGCACAAATTTTGTGCACTGGGCCTCTAGTATATATATAAGAGCCTAAGTGACCGTTCTGACCAGACAACTGGCTGGTAGCTAAGGCACGCACTGACCACCAGGGGGCATATGCTCAATGCAGGAGCTGCCCCCTGGTGGTCAGTGCACTTCCACAGCCAACCTCCTGCAGCTAGCCAACCTCCTGTGGTCCCTCCCTCTGGCCGGCCAGCTGGCCCGGATCAGCCCCGATCAGGGACTGAGTGAGACTGCCCTGATAGGCCCTGATCACTGGCCAGGCTGAGAGATCCCACCTGTGCACAAATTTGTGCACTGGACTTCTAGTACACAAATAAAATATAGCAAAACTTATAAAAAGCAGGGAGGGTGAGACCTTTCCCTGGAATGATATTGGTTCCTATTTAAATTGGTTCATTTAAATCTCCTTGGTAAAATATAAATTTAGAAGTATCCTAGTTTTTATCTATTTAGATAAATTTTCCCAAAGACCCTATTTTATCAGCTAGTTGGTAAAAGAACACCAGGAGATAAATTTGATAGATTTGTTACATTTCTGACTTGGAGTTTTTCAAGTAAAATATTGGGTCACCATTTCAAATCATCTTTGGAGGTAGAGATAATACAATTTTTAAATATCAGTAGATATAAAAAATTATTTGATTGGGAATTTGTCCTTTTAGTCCTATCCATTCTAATAACTATTCAGTTCCAAGTACCAAGTATGCTATTTTTATGTGTTCAGATTCTACAGTGATTACCTTGAAATCATGAAAAATATTACACAAAATCTGTGCCTAGATCCTGGGAATTATTTTCAGCTTTTACACGAATTGACTGAGTTTATTGTCAGATATAGCAAAATCAGTTATATGGGAAAAGCATTGAACTAAAGCACTTTGTTCCTTGCTTATGACTCTTTTCTAATTCTATCTTGAGTCATAATTATCTTATTTCCTTTCGTTGACTATATAAGTCTTTGGGATGGGGCAGGAATCACGTTTTGTTTTTATTGATCTCCTTAGGGCTGATATAGTCATTTATTGATTAGTTGCTCAGTTTGTGTTGAATAAATACATTGCCTATATTATTAGAATTATAGATTCTTA
>NW_006293779.1:3806683-3808362 GCF_000327345.1 Myotis davidii | reverse complement strand
TTTCCCTACTCACTTTCCAGCATAGAAAGTCTATTTTCAGAAGCTCTGACAGACATCCATGTAGCCACTTAGCTATCTTCAACAGTGGGAAACTGACTCAGTGACTTACCAGCTCTGTGATCTAGGGCATATTACTTATTTTCTCTACCCCCTTGTTTCTTTTTTGATCAAATGAGAATAATAACACCTGTCTCATATGTTGTTATGAGGATGAAATAAGGTAATTTACATAAAGTGTACAGGGTGGGGCAAATGCAGGTTTATAGTTGTTTGTATGGAAAATCTATATGTATAAAAGCCTAAGCAACTGTTTGACTGTTGGACTAGTAGCTATGATGCACACTGACCACCAGGGGGCAGATGCTCAGCGCACAAGCATGGAAACACGGGACAGACTGATGAATCTCGGAGGGAAGCGGGGAGAGGGGAGGGCGGGAAGAGATGAACCAAAGATCTTATATGCATACTAGAGGCCCAGTGCACGGTTCATGCATCAGTAGGATCCCTCGGCTTGGCCTGCGGGGACCAGGCTCCTTGACATCCCCCAAGGGGTCCTGGATTGTGAGGTGGCACAGACCAGGCCAAGGGACCCTACTGGTGCGCAAATCCATGTACCGGGCCTCTAGTAATACAATAATTAATAAGTAATAATACAAAAATAAACTCTGATTCATGTACTCATAAGTTCATGCATCAGTAGGATCCCTCGGCTTGGCCTGCGGGGACCAGGCTCCTTGACATCCCCCAAGGGGTCCTGGATTGTGAGGTGGCACAGACCAGGCCAAGGGACCCTACTGGTGCGCAAATCCATGTACCGGGCCTCTAGTAATACAATAATTAATAAGTAATAATACAAGAATAAACTCTGATTCGTGTACTCATAGCTGTAAACTTACGTTTGCTCCACCCTGCATGTAACAGCCCCTGGCACCTATGAAGCACTTAGTGTGTGTAACTTATTATCATTATTATTTAAATGATTCTGCTATTTGCCATTACCTCAGTATATAATTACTGAAACATTGACACATGCTTCAGTATTTATTGGGCTAACCATTACTCTTCTTGGTTCAAGTATTCTTGCTTATTTCTCTGACATTTATTCTCTAGGTCTTTGCTAGTCACAGGGTGGTTCTTAGTCTAATAGCATTGGTATCTCTGGGAGCTTGTCGTATTGCCTTTAGCTCTTGTTTTTTTATTAAAAGAAATAAAACTTTAAAGATAAATCCCCTCCGTTTACCTTTCTGATCCAATTCCCCTTGCTCCCCAGAGGTAACAACTATCTTATATTTAGTGTGAGGATTCCAAATCTTATTATTATACTTTTACTACAAATATGTGCCTATAAACAATATGCATTTTTGTTGTGTATGTTTATAATTTTATGTAAACGATTGATATTGTATATTATTCTGCAACTTAATTTATTGATCAATGTTTTTTGAGATCTATCTTTATAAATTCATGTCGTAGATGTCTAATTCATTTGTTTAGTTGTAAGCTTACTCTTCATGACCCATTTATGTTTTTAGAGGTGAAAATATTGATCAGACTAGACAAATTTTAACTGCCTTAGAAATAATTTTTGGAAAGTTTGGGATTTGAGATCAGGGTTTGCACACTTATGTTTTTGTTTCATCTATCATAAATTATGGGATGGTAAATCAAAATCTCATTCT
>NW_006293779.1:3803083-3806653 GCF_000327345.1 Myotis davidii | reverse complement strand
GCCTCATACTTTTTGGCAATTTTGATTTTGTTTTTGAGAATTGCTTAAGGTAAAAATCTACATTTTCTAACATCTAAAAATATTGGTATCATTTAAGCTCTGGTCTTATTGTTTAGTATTTTTGATATATTTATTTGCAACTTCTAATAAATTTAATTTACACCTTTTATTTCAGAGTTCTCTTTCTTTGATCCGAATGATACATCATGCCAGGAAATTCTCTTTGATCCCAAAACTTCTGTATCGGAATTATTTGCCATTTTAAGACAGTGGGTTCCTCAGGTCCAGCAGAACATTGACGTTATTGGGAACGAGGTAAGACATTATCACATCTGAAGCTTTGCGTTGTTAGGACTGTGAATCACATAGACTTTCCCCATCTAAATGGAAAGATGCTGATAAAGGGGAGGCCTTTTAAAGAGTCTGATGTACGTTCTTTGCATTTCCAGGTTTTTACTATAGTTAAACAGTTAGTGCTATAAATTCTTTCCACTGTCCCCTCATGCTCCTCACTCTCTTCCATGTGGGATTCTGACATTGGAGGCTCTTCACAGGAGCAGGCATTTGGGAACTTTCTTTCTTGTACAAATTAATTTTGTAAACTTAAAGAAATTCTTTCATGAGGGTATTTGATTGCCATCATGTTTTATCTATACTTGTGGGTAGTTTGTTAAAGATCTAGGCTCAAATATAATTTAAAAATATTTCTTGAAGGCGGGATGAAAGAATGACTGGTTTCCTTGACCAGCATATTATCATATTGTAGGAAGAGAGAGCTCATACTTTTTTCAAACACCATTATACCCACGAGAAATAAAATGTTGCTCGCTCTTTGAGAGGTGAAGGGACATACTTGGAGTGTGGATTACCTTGTAATACTCTTCATGTTTCCTTCAGTCAGTTGGCAAGTTCAGTTTTCATTCTTGTTGGGTGCAGACTTACGATCTTTCCTCAAAAGAAGCCAGTCCTGTCTCTGCCTGTGTTGAGAACTAGTCCAGAAAAGGCAGGCTCCCTTGTTGCCAGCATTGGTTCGAAGTCAGTCGACTTCAGTCGTCGTTGTCATCACCTCTCCCTGGGTTTCCTCAGATTCTTAAGAGAGGCTGCAATGTGAACGACAGAGATGGACTGACAGATATGACTCTCCTACATTATACTTGCAAGTCCGGAGCTCATGGCATTGGTACGTATGTGGTAAATCTATTAATTGCTTAGAACATCTGTACTGGTGCCTGTACAACCCGGGAGAGCACCTGGCTCTGATGATAATATTCCCTGAGCAGGTGAGGATTCAGTTAGGTCCTTCCAGAAACTTGTTGCCTTTTCTTCCTTTTCTCAAGGTGGTTGTAGTAGCCTCCTGGCACCTCCCAGCCTTTCCGGATCCAAGCTCGGTTTTCTAGGCAACCCAACCGCTAAGACCCCAGTCTTCAGGCCTGTCTGGGGTCTGTTCCTACACATATAACATGTGCTCATATTTTCCAAAATTGGTGTTTTCCCATTGTGTAAACTTGCCTCTGTTATTCAACTGTCGTGACCATCTCCCTGTGTTTCCATAGTCTGATACAGTGCTTCCTAAGCTATTGATGGTGAAGGATTCTTTTTTTTTTTTTTTTTGCTATCATGGACTGATACTTTTATAAAATGAAATAATAGAAAAATTAAATAAAGATATAAAATACAAACCCAAATATTTTCAAAAAGCATAAAATGATATTTCAATTAATATACTCCTAAGAAATGATTACATAGGAAAAAAGAAAAGGGTTATAAAAAGTACAAACAGATTATATTTTGGGACTGGCAGTAGTCCATGCAGCCTACTCTGAGTGGCACTGGTCCAGTGTGTCGTTTTTACTGGCTGTATAGTATTCCATTCTATGGATGTCTCAAAGTTTATTTAACCAATTTCTTATTGTTATACTTTTAGGTTGCTTCAGAATTTTATTCATAATAAAAACTGCTGTGATGAACATCTTCACAGCTAAATGTTTATCCATATCTCTGGGTATTTGCTTATTTTCTTAGACTAAATTCCTTGTAAGTGAAAGCTTTGAGATATAAGTGTATATACAATATATACTATTTGCTTTGGCATTTTGAATGAGGTAGGGGTTAGCCATCCATTGGAACTTAAATTTGTACTGAAGAAAAATAATTTAGAAAACCTTCCTTAGGTGATGTTGATACAGCTGTAAAATTTGCAACTCAACTTATTGATCTGGGAGCAGATGCTAGTTTGCGGAGTCGCTGGACAAATATGAATGCTTTGCATTATGCTGCTTATTTTGATGTCCCTGAGCTTGTAAGAGTGATTTTGAAGACCTCCAAACCAAAAGGCAAGTACTATAAGATCGCCATTAGATGTTACTAATTGAACATTTTATTAGTGGCCTGAAAATGATAATTCAAAGAGTTTTTTCCTTCTAATCTATCCTGTTCCATATGACCTCCCATCTCATGTTTTTCAAGAATTGTTTTAGACTTTCTGTAGTGAAGATTAGTTACTATTCTTTCACAAAAAAGCTTAGTACAAAGAGATACAAAATAAGAAGTGTTCTCCAGGTTTTTATCTCTCTGCAAATTTTCCAGTACAACAGGGATTTTATAAAGTGTAATTGAATCTTTGTGCTATATAATTCTTTTGTCCTATTTGAGTAGCCAGAAATAGAGCAATAAAACCTTCAGAGCTAAGCATTGAAATCATAAAGAGTATTTATTTTAGGTGGTATTCAGTTCTGAAATTCTGTGATTCTATGAAAGGATAACTTTTTATCTGGCCTTTTTTTGTCTTCCTGTCTTGAGGCTGATATCCTAAACTTGAACATGACAATGTGTCTAAATTACAGTCCTCGTGTTTTGACTTTTCCTCTAGTTGTCTCAGGGGTCAGTTTTTTTTGTTTTTGTTTTTTGTTTTTTTTTGAGGGAATTAGGAGAACAGTTAAAGGTAGTGTTTCCCCACTTCTAGAGGACTTGACTTAGAGATTCAGTAAATAAATTTCCCAGACTGTTTGTTTCTAACCTCTGCTCTGTATAACTGTACACTTTTTCTTAAGCTTATACCTATTTGCTTTTTGAATGATGGTAGGAGGAATGCCTCTCTTGATAGTACAGTGTCTTTAATAACACAGGAGAGTTTGTCCTGAGCACATCCTGCTGGTTTTAGTTGCAGGTGATGCATGTGGGGTGGGGTGATTAGATGAAGGTAGGATTAGCAGAACCAGAGGTATAGTAAACCCTTGTTGTAGAAAACATTCAAAATAGGATTCCCAAATCTTGAGGATTTCTTGTTTCTAAGTATAGGATCATGATAATTTATTGAAAGTTATTAAAATGTCCTTAGAATTGCAAGATTTTATTTCTTATTCTGAAGTCCAAATTATTCATTTGTTGAATAAAGTATTATGAAAGAGTATAATATGTAGACATTTATATTTTTAATTAGTTTTTTAACTTCTTCCTGGTGTGAAAATTTTGCTCTTTTTTTTTTTGTGAAGGGTCAGATAGTAAATATTTTAGGCTTTTTATGGTCTCTGTTGCAACTACCAGATTCTGTAGTTGTGGCATGAAAGTAGA
>NW_006293779.1:3801693-3802113 GCF_000327345.1 Myotis davidii | reverse complement strand
TCAGAGCATCAACCCACACACCAAAGAGTCATGGGTTTGATTCCTGGTCAAGGGCAGTACCTGGGTTTCGGTTTGCTCCTTGCCCTCGGTCAGGGAGCATGAGGGAAGCCCTCCCTCCCTCCCTCCATCCCTCTCTCCCTCCCTCCCCTATTGTTTACTGGGCACTGGGAGAAAACAACAATAAATGAGGTAAGTCTTTGTCTTCAAAGAGAATCCGCCCCTTTGAAATGAATAAAAATATTGAAAAAAAAGACTGTACCCTTTTATGTAATGACTAGAGGCCCGGTGCACAAAAATTTGTGCACTGGTGGGGGAGGGGGGTGGGAGGGTGTCCCTCAGCCCCACTTGTGCCCTATCCCAGTCTGGGATCCCTTGGGAGATAACCACCTGCTGGCTTAGGCCCGCTCCCCAGGTGGCAGG
>NW_006293779.1:3794709-3798488 GCF_000327345.1 Myotis davidii | reverse complement strand
TTCAAAGTTATTAAAATGTCCTTAGAATTGCAAGATTTTATTTCTTATTCTGAAGTCCAAATTATTCATTTGTTGAATAAAGTATTATGAAAGAGTATAATATGTAGACATTTATATTTTTAATTAGTTTTTTAACTTCTTCCTGGTGTGAAAATTTTGCTCTTTTTTTTTTTGTGAAGGGTCAGATAGTAAATATTTTAGGCTTTTTATGGTCTCTGTTGCAACTACCAGATTCTGTAGTTGTGGCATGAAAGTAGCCATAGAGAATATGTAAATGAATGTGTGTGGCTATGTTCAAATAAAACGTTATTTACGAAAACAGATGGTGATTTTGATTTGGCTCATGGGCCATTGTTTTCTGGGCCTGACCTAAACCCTACTACCTCATTGTAGTCATCCTGGTAAATAGATGAGAGGTTTAATGAGAGATTGTGTGAAGACAGTTGTCTCCACAAACATGAATTATTGCCATTAATTGCTTTTACATATAGTTTAGTTTGTGATAGTTAGAAAGCTGATGAAAACATTACTCCATTTTATAATGAAATTTTATTATGCTGAGAACATAATTGGTTAACCAGATTGTAATATGAAAATTTTGTTCCATTGAAAATTTTGTCCCATTGTGAAATGTTGCTTCTGGTGGGTTAAGTCTCAAAATTGGCTAATAGAGCTCCTCCCTCCAGCATTCCCCCAAGCCCCCAGATTGTCCCCTTTTACACTATACTAGTGAAATTTAAAGATTTAGTTAATATGCTTGTGATGTTTGGTTGCAGATGTGGATGCTACGTGCAGTGACTTTAATTTTGGAACAGCTCTGCACATTGCCGCTTATAACCTGTGTGCAGGCACCGTGAAATGCTTATTGGAGCTTGGAGCAAATCCCGCATTTAGGGTAAGAAGTTACATTGAAAGAATTTAACCATCTAACATTATCTCCCAGTAGGGAGTTGAATCTAGATGTTGTTTCTGAATTCTGTGTACGCAAATCATTTATTTTTGTGTGTCCCTGTAAAGAGTAATGGTGTTAACCTTCATCTCAAATAAACGTGAGGCAAGCGGTGAAGTTCAGCCCCTGGTATTGAGGCGTCTACAGACCTGCTTCCATTCAGTAACATGAAATGCCCCTCAAGTGTCATCGTCTTCGAGTTTAAGGATCTTTCATTTGGGCTTTTGATGTATTTATAAATGTTAACTGTCAAATACAAGTGCATATATGCAAGTTATATTTCTGTATTAAATTATATTTTAAACTCTTTTGGAAAGAAATTTTATTCCAGACAATTTTAAAAGATGCACATTTCAAAATGGAGCGAACTTTAAAAAACCAAATTAAAGGAAAAAACGTATTTTTTCAAGGTAATGTTACTGATTTACAAAGTCACCACCCAGGGTTGAATTTCCTAAACTTTAAATCCTTTGGTAGTCTATTGTCTTCACGGCAGCGGCTCTTATATTAGTGCCAGTGACAGGGATTCTTCCCGCGCGGTCTCTGCCTGCCCTTGTGGGGCAAGGGTGGGAAACGTGTGAAAGAGCCTCGTCTCTTCTCTCCTTCTCTTCCCTGGTTTCCTCCCCCCTTCACTCCTCCCTGCTTCCTTGCCACTTTTCTTTCTGTTTAACCTCATCAGGTTAGGGAGGTGGGTGGGAGGGTGTCCCTCAGCCCCACTTGTGCCCTATCCCAGTCTGGGATCCCTTGGGAGATAACCACCTGCTGGCTTAGGCCCGCTCCCCAGGTGGCAGGCCTGATCCCTCAGTGCCTGCCCCACCTCCCTGGGTCACGCACACAGCAGGGCCGATCCGGGGATTGGGGCGCCGCCCTGGGTCGCACATGGCAGGGCCGATCCGGGAGTTGGGGCACTGCCCCGGGTTGGGATGCCCGTATGGAGGCCAGGCGGGCTGGCCGATCGCTGCTGCACCGCCTGGCCACCGGGTCAGGCCCCGGGTCGCAGATAGCAGGCCAGGATGGCATCAGGGCAGGTGGGATGGCGCTGTCCCACCCCACTGTCCCGGGTCGCAAATAGCAGGCCCAGATGGCAGCTGGGCAGGCAAGATGGTGCTGTCCTGCAGTGCCTGCAGTATGCAAATTAGCCGCCATCTTTGTTGGTGGTTTATTTGCATATCACGCTGATTAGCCCATGGGAGGTGTAGCGAAGGTATGGTTAATTACCATGTTTGTCTATTATTAGATAGGATGTTTACTTTGAATTTATATTAGTTCACACAAACACTCCATCCATGCTTTTGTTTCGGGCCTCTGGTCCAGTTTAAGAACCCATTGTGGCCCTCGAGTCAAAAAGTTTGCCCACCCCTGGAATAGAGTCTAGAGGGGAGGGTGGACAAGTAAGCAGTGGGTTTTGCTGTAGAGTGTTTAGTGGTAGAGAGGTGAGTGCGTGTGCACAGAGGGCCTTTATAGGGGGGGTGTCTGGCAGAGGTGACAGTGAGTGCTCAAACCTAGTTAAAATTAACCGGGCACATACAGGAAGGAGGTGAGAAAAGCATTGTAGGCACAGACAGTAGCATGAGCAACGGCTAGGGGATGATAATTCAGTTTGGCTGGAATGTGAGGGTGAGTGTGTTTGCTTTTGCTGGTAAACTGTTGACAAAACCCCAGTAGTGGAGAGAATATTTTGAACCCAGTAAGATGCAGTTGTTGGCGGTGGCGAGAAAGGCACCAGGTGTTAGACCACTGGAGTCAGACCAGACCTGGGTTCAGCAACCTCCGTACTTGAGCTCTGGCCAGGAAGGTACTCGGAGCCAAGACTCACACTATAAGAGAACATTTATTTAGAAAGTAACAGAGGTAGAAGCGAGTGGTAGGAGAAATGGGCTCAGGCAACAAGTTACAGAGGCAAACGAAGGGTCTTTGAAGCTTAGGAGAGGAAGGTAATGGTGATGCGCCTGGGGGTGGGGGTGGAGAAGAAGGGGAGGGGACAGGCACAGGGGTGCTCCCAGGAGGGAGAGCACAGGGGGTCCTCCTCGTCCTGAGGGCTTTTAAGGGTGGAGTATTTGGGGGGGGGGGTCCCAGGAGAAGACTTAATAGAATATTCATCAGCTTTCTTGGTGGTGCTTTCAGGGCCATGGTCCCCACTGATTGGTTGACGCCAGGGCAGGGGTCATTAGTCAGTGCAGCTGGTCCTGGTGTCAGCCATTCGTCTGATTTTGTTGTTTTTCTGGGCCTGGAGCTGAAACACAACTGAGGCTTAGATGCATATGATGTGGGTCAGAACCTCACCGTCCCCGGGGGTTTGGGTCAGAACCTCATTGTCCTGGGGGTTTGGGTCAGAGCCTCATTGTCCCGGGGGTTTGGGTCAGAGCCTCACTGTCCTGGGGTTTGGGTCAGAACCTCATTGTCCTGGGTTTGAGTCAGAACCTCATTGTCCCGGGGGTTTAATGCTTAAGGGCTGTTCTCCAGCCCCCTCGTTCATTCTCCCAGCAAGACTAGCAACATGCCAGGAGAGGAAAGGTCAGGGAGTGTTTGAATGGCAAGATCAGTGATAGGAAAGGTCAGGGGTCTAAACCATATGACCAGAGAGAGACACCTATGGGAGGAAGGGCCTTGTTTTTCCAGTTTTGCCTGTTGGCTAGGCACCCGGGGCTTTCCGCCTGGCGATCTATTGTACCTCGCCCGTCAGCCTTGCTCTGTTCATGTCTGTCTGTCTGCCTACCACACGGCAAGGTATGTCATTGAGGTGAATTGCCAATTCATGCCAGAAATAATAATAGATTACCATATTTTGAAGTTTAGTACTTAGAAAAAGAAAATCAGTCAATGTGGTTCA
>NW_006293779.1:3785520-3794656 GCF_000327345.1 Myotis davidii | reverse complement strand
AGCCCTTGGATCATGCTCTGATAACCACTCTTTCAGAAAAAAAAAGGAATTCTGTAATTAACCATGAACAAGCCTTCTTAGTTAGCATGACATAATCATTGTTATTTGTTTTAATGTTTTTCCTAATAGAAGTTTTAGTTGTTAAATTTTATAGGAATTAACATAAGTGTGTGACTTACTCTAGAAAGGTGAAGATTTAACAAAAATATGAAATGAAATAATCATTGTAAATATAGCTTACAACTTATCAGTATAGGTATTTATGTTAAAAAATTTCCATCTCTTTTTTCTTTTTATTAAATCTATTGGGGTGACATTGGTTAGTAGGGATTAAATAAATTTCAAGTGTACATTTCTATGATACATGATCTTCACATTGCATGGGCCTGGGGAGGTTGGCTGGCCAGGGGGAGGTAGGCTGTGGGAGCACACTAACCACCAGGGGGCAGCTCCTTCATTGAGTGTCTGCCCCCCGGTGGTCAGTGTGTGTCATAGCTACCAGCCAGTTGTCGGTCATCTGGTCGTCTGGTTGTAACAGTTGCTTAGGCTTAGCTTAAGCAAGCCTAATAAGATATTAATATATATATCAGTATGTTATTAATATAGTCATATACATATCTTCATTATATTTTGTATTTTTTCTTTGAGACCTGGGATTGAAATAGCCCATTAGGATCCCAGAAATGTGATAACATGTCTTCTTATGATATTTTTGTTACTGGACGGGGACTGGACCCAGAGCAGGTCTTCTTTGGGCCCCTGCGTGTGGGTTCTTGATTTCGTGTAGGAAAGATTCACAGTACGAGTTCAGGTAATTTTCAGAGGTTGTTTATTAAAGCTGGGGACAGTGAAACAAAGGAAGGGCTTAAGGTGGAAGAAGCAACAGGAGAGAGGAAGAGATATAGGGGGCCTTGGAGACCGGGTGAGGGGGTGAGCCTGGGACGAGCTGCCGCTGCCCATTGCTCCCATGGTTGCAACTCTCATGGGATCCCTTAGAGCAGTGGTTCTCCACCTTCCTAATGCTGCGGCCCTTTAATACAGTTCCTCATGTTGTGGTGACCCCCAACCATAAAATTATTTTCATTGCTACTTCATAACTGTAATTTTGCTACTGTTCTGAATCGTAATGTAAATATCTGATATGCAGGATGTATTTTCATTGTTACAAATTGAACATAATTAAAGCATATTGATTAATCACAAAAACAATATGTAATTATATGTGCGTTTTCCGATGGTCTTAGGCCCAAAGGGGTCGCGACCCACAGGTTGAGAACCACTGCCTTAGAGAAATAGAACAGAGAGACAAGGCGTGGGGGTACTCTAGCGAGAGTGCACCATGGGTCCTTTGTCTGTCTTCAGCCTTTGGGATTCTTAGGGGAGGACTCAGGGAAAGGACTTAATAGAATATTCATTAGCTTTCCAGGGGCCCTTCAATATGTTGAGTCATCAAAACGTGTGTATAGGGGGAAAGGTTTATTTTCTGGTTCGTTTTATTTTTAAAGAACATCATTGAAGAGGGACCAGGACCGAGGCTGGTCTGCCCTGGGACGGTCTGGAATGTGTGAACCTTTTGCTGCTAAGTGTTCTCGGTTAGGGAAGGTAACACCTTGTGATTTGTTAGCTTCCTATAAATTTCTCAAACTGTTTGGCCTTGTTTAATTATTTTGTCCCAGTTTCCCTTATTCCACTTGTCAAGGAAGGTCCCTAGCTTCTTACTATCCTGCCACATTTTTACTTTGGACCAAACTGACTCAAATTTTAAACAAAAAAAAAATGGTTCTTGTAAACTTATCTTCACCACATGAAGATAATTATCAGTAAAGAAGAAATGGGAAAAAAGTTTCTTAGTAAAAGAATCTTGATTCCTCATGTTAAAAGATTACAATCTGGAATGCCTCTCATGAGCTCTAAGTTTTGAGTTGGGAACATAGGAAAGATCACTCGTTTGAGGACAGCATAGACTGGAGGAGAAACCTGAGAGAGGTGGCCTACACATGGATTATAAAGTCACCTCCGCCAGTGGTCATGGTAGTGACTTTGAGCAAGTCATTAATCTCTCCTAGTCTAATTTTCCTCATTCGCAAGCTAGAAATGTAAGAACTATTTTTACTTGGTTAGTTGGTGTTTGTCTCTCCTACTACAAATTCTCCTACATGAACGGGCGAGGATAAAGGGTTTTCATTCCATGAGCACCACGCAAATGCTAGGGGGCTGGTAGCTGTCCAGTTTCCTCTTGCTGCAGGGCAAGTCCCAGGCACAGTCTCTCCTTCAGAGTGAGAACAGAGCTGTTTTCTTGATTCAGAGCCCAGATCTGAAAAGTGTGGAAACTGTGTGTAGCTTCCATTCCTGGAATCTGAGTCACCCCAGGAGTGGGCTGGAGGGGCTGAGGTCACAGAGCCGAGGTGGTGGCTGTGGGGCGGGGGCGGGAGGCTCAGGTCTGGGGTTGGGAAGCCAGTCACCCGTGGCTCCTGTCTCCACACCCGCCTTCTCAGCCTGTGCTGCCGGCTGCTGTGACTCGCCTCAGCACTTGCTCTTCCTGAGGCTGGAATGCTTTCCTCACCGCCAGCTTACGTGCTGCCCGCTTAGGGCCTCTGCGTCAGCGCTTCTTAGCAACGAGGCCTCCCTGCTACCCTGCACAGGTAGCCCCTCTGCCCCTGTGTCCTCTTCCCTGCGCCACCACGTTCTACCATTAACACCTCACGTATTTCCCTTGTTTGACTGTTTATAGTCTGTCTCTCCCAATAGAATGTGCTCTTGGAGGGCAGGACGTTTTGTGTCCTTCATGTTGTACCTTTAGCCCTTGGAATGGTGCCTGGCATATCGTAGATGTTAAATTTATTTTTAAAATATATATATTTGCCCTAACTGGTTTGGCTCATTGGATAGAGCGTCGGCCTGCGGACTGAAGGGTTCCAGGTTCGATTCCAGTCAAGGGCATGTACCTGGGTTGCGGGCACATCCCCAGTAGGAGGTGTGCAGGTGGCAGCTGATCAATGTTTCTCCATCGATGTTTTGAACTGAGATCTCCTGGT
Organism: Myotis davidii; assembly: GCF_000327345.1. Taxonomy (NCBI): domain Eukaryota; kingdom Metazoa; phylum Chordata; class Mammalia; order Chiroptera; family Vespertilionidae; genus Myotis; species Myotis davidii. The sequence continues at coordinate 3,791,621 of NW_006293779.1, read as the reverse complement.
TCATAGGTTGACGCTCAACCACGAGCCATACTGGCTGGGCGAAATATTAATTTTTTTTTTAAAATATGACTTTGTAGAGCTCCAAGTAGTTGTGAAGTGAAAATTCTCTCTTTATTTGCAGAACGACAAAGGAGAGATGCCCGCCGATGTGGTTCCAGACCCAGTGGAAATGCCGTTGGAAATGGCCGATGCTGCGGCTACTGCCAAGGAAATCAAGCAGATGCTGCTGGACGCGGTGCCCCTGCTGTGCGATGTCTCCAAGCCCGTGCCCCCAAGTTCCGATCGTGCCGCTGGCAAGGCAGTACTGACCTCAGCCGGCCTGAAGTTGGGGGACCGGGTGGTCATTGCAGGACAGAAGGTAAAGTAACGAAGTACAGTGTCTACAGCTGTGCCTAAGGTCACTGTGCCCGCGGTCTGGGTGCCAAGGCTGCGTCCCGTGTGGTCAGTTTTGAGTCTTTGGCAAAAATTCAATATGTAGGTAGGAAAATATTTAATGGAAAATGTGAAACTGAAATGCCCATTTACCATAAAGCATGACTTAAGAATATAAACTATTTGAACTGAGTAATGAAGACATTTTACTTGGATGGGAAACGAGTGACTCATGGAGCTGCTGAGTGAATGGAGGACAGACCCCTGCCCTCCTCAGTGATGTTTCCCCCAGGCTACTTCACAGAGACGGGGGCGGGGCCTCACCATTCATGGTGTCTGGCCTTGAGACCCCACAGACAGTGAAATCTCAGATAGAATTGTAACCTGGTAATAAAAGTGAATGTGGAAAAGAGGACCCACCCCATTGAAGACACCCCAGAGCCCGGAGTCCTCACGGCATTCACTGTTGCCCTATGGCTTTTTGTTTTTGCTTTTTTAGAATTTTGGAATTTTAGAATTCTTCCCTTCTCCCCCACTCACTCTCATTTTCCTCTCCTCCATCCATCCATTTGTTCCAGCACCATTTTTTCTTTATTGATTAAGGTATTACATATGTGTCCTTATCCCCCAATTGCTTCTCCACCCCCTACCCATGTCCTCACCCCCCTGGTGTCTGTGTCCATTGGGTAGGCTTATATGCATGCATACAAGTCCTGTGGTGTATCTCTTCCTGTTACCCCCGCCCTCCTTTGCCTGCCTTCTGAGGTTTGATGGTCTGATCGATGCTTCTTTGTCTCTGGACCAGCACCATCTTTGAAAAGACTATATTATTCTTTCTCTCGAGTTGCCTTTGCTTCTGTGTCAATTGACCGTATATGTGTGGACATATTTTCTGGGTCCTGTTTTGCTCCATTGATCTAATGGCTCTCCTTTCTTTAGTGCCACACTGTCAGATTGCTGTAGCTTTATAGCAAGTCTCGCCATCAGATATTTTTAGATCTTCAATATTTTCTTTTTTTAGTTCCTTCGCCTTTCCATGGACATTTTAGAATCAGCTTATAGATTTTTATAAAAAATCCTGCTGGGATTTCAAATGGATCTGTGTTAAACATAGATCAGGTTGCGGAGGAGTGACATCTTAAAAATGTCAAGTCTGTCCATCACAAATACACTATATTTCTCTATCTAATAGGCCTTTGGTTTATTTCATCAGTTTTGTAGTTTTCAGCATATAGATATTGCACATACTTTGTTAGACTTATACCTAAGCTTTTCATGATCTTTGGTGTTGTAAATGGTGGTGTTTTGAAATTTTATTTTTCAGTTGGTTATTACTAGCATATAGAAATACAGTTCGTTTTTGTATGACCATGTATCCTGTAACCTTGCTAAATTTACTGGTTCTATTGGCCTACTTTCCTGTGTGGATTCTTTGAGGTAGCCTATGAAAGCAGTCATGCTGCCTTGGAATAGAGACAGTCTTACTTCTTTCCAATCTGTATGCCTTTTTTATTTCTCACCGATTTCGTTGCCTGGGATGAATAGAAATGGTGAGAGCCAACATCCTTGCCCTGTTCCCAGCACTCAGTCTTTCATTATTAGGTATGAACTTGTTCGCTGTAGACTTTGTGAAGATGCCTTTAGTTAAGGAAGTTGCTATCTATTCCTAGTTTGCTGAGAGTTTTTTAAAAAATTAATATTATCATGAAATGATGTTGAAATTGCTACAGCTTTTTAAAAATATATCAAAAGGACAAGCTTGCCTTCACCCTTTCATCTGTGGACATGATGAATTATATTCTCAAATGTGGAACTAGCCTTTCATTCTCATGATAACCCTCACGTAGTCATGATGCACCATCCTTCCTGTATATTGCTGGCTTTAATGTGCTCTTGTTTTGTGAGGATTCTTGTGTCTGTGTTTCCGAGGGATATTGGTCTGTAGCTTTTTGTAATGTCTTTGGCTGGTTTTGGTATCAAGGTAATTAATGTTGGCTTCATAAACTGAGTTGGGAGCTGGTCCATCTATTTTTATGTTCTAGAAGAGTTTATATAGAACTGGTATTATTTTTCCTGAAGTTCTGTGGTAGAATGCACCAGTGAGTCCTCTTGGGTCTGGAAATTTTGTTTTTGAAGATTTAAAACTACAAATTCAATAGAGGTGTGAGCTTTGACAGTTTGTATCTTTTAAGGAACTAGAACATTTCATCTTATTTGTCAAATGTATAGGCATAGAATTATTCATAGTATTTTCTTACTATTCTTTACATGATCGGGGGGGAAAAATAATAATGTCCCTCTTTCACTTGAAATGTTTGTAATTTGTGTCTTCTTTTTATCCCCTTTGGTCTCCAACTGAAAGTTTATTAATCTTATTTATTCTTCAGAAGAACCAGCTTTTGGTTTCGTTGATTTTTCTCTTTTGTTTTTCTGTTCTTAATCACTTCCCTGTATTTTTTCCTTCCTTTGGCTTGCTTTAGGTCTTCACTTTCCAGTTTCTTAACGTGGAAGTTTATAACATTGATTTGAGACCTTTCCTAATGCAAGCATTTTAATATTATAAATTACCTTCTTAGTACTGCTTTTGCTGCATCCCATATGTTTTGATATGTTGTGTTATTCTCATTCAATTCAAAATATTTTCTAATTTCCCTGTGACTTTCTGTCACCATGGAAATTTAAAAGTACATTCTTTAATTTCCAAATATTTGAAGATTTTCCATATATCTTTCTGTTAGTGATTTTTGATTTTTGAAGCTCAGTTGTTAGGTGCATATAGATTTAGGACTCATGTCTTCTTGGTGAATTGACTCATTTATCACTACTTACTATCTCTTTTTATCCCTGGTAATTTCCTTGTTCTGAAGTCTACTTTGAGAGAATGTTCTTTTTTAAACATATAGAGTTACTAGTCATACTCAAAAGTTACTCTCATTTACATTTTCTTTAGGTTGGAACATTAAGATTTTGTGGAACAACTGAATTTGCAAGTGGGCACTGGGCTGGCATTGAGTTGGATGAACCAGAAGGGAAAAACAATGGAAGTGTTGGGAGAGTCCAGTACTTTAAATGTGCCCCCAAATATGGTAAGGAAGAGCCTATCTAACGTAATGATAATTAAGTTAAAATACTCAAATTTTTACTCCTTTATTGTGTGAAAATAAAACTCTCTGTCTCCCTGCCCCCCACTCCCATTGCTTATTAATAACTGAAGGGGCTGCTTTTTTCTTGCTGAGAGCAGCCCAGGGACTGGGAGACGTGCTCACAGGAGACCCAGCCCCTCGGATCTCCTAAACTCCTGCCTGTGCTGGTATCACGACTGCGGGGAGGACTTTGTTATCAAGGAATTACAGAGCCTGGAGGTTGGAAACTTGGCAGATTGGAAAGCAAATGAGCCCAACTTTATTTCCGGACTCCTGAGCTGGGACATTTCTCTTTCTGAGAAATGATTGTTTAATTCATATTCTCTTTCTCCTGCGCACACACACGTGTGCACACACTCATGCACACACGCACACACGTACCCTTGACACATTGATTTCAATTTGACACTTACTATGTTGTAAGTATTTTTCCTTGCTATGAGGTATTCTTCTAGAATATTCATTTCCCTGGCTGCACCGTATTTCATCTTAGAGCCCCATCGGGAGGCAATATGGTGAATTGCTGAGGAGTGTGGGCTTTGGAGTCTGAGTGTGTGGGTGTGAATCAGCTTCTCTACCTACCAGCTGTGTGACCCTTTTTCTCTTCTTGTGCCTCAATTTATCTTCTATGAAATGGGAATAACAATACCCCAAGGACTCATATGAGGATTAAATGTGTTGATGAATATATAAAGCACCTAGCATAGTGCTTGATTCCCTGTAAACACTCAAAACAGGTTAGCTACTTGCTAGCTGTTACAAATTATCCAAATGACCCGTTTCCTTCTGTCATACATTTATGATGGAGCCTCATTTGCTTGGTCTATTATTTTTTTTTGTTCAAAAAATGCTCATTGTGTAAGATTTGAAAAACATAAAAAAGGAAAAAGAAGAAAATCATCTGTATATTTTTTCTGTTTAACTTTGTAACAAAATTTGGATTATATATACTTATATATTCTGTACTTTTACTTGACAGCCAATATAATTTCCCCAAATTTTTAAATATTGTGATTTTTGTGTCTCCATTTTCTTTTTTTTTCTAATTTGATGGGTGAAAATTTCTGTCTGAATTCATATTTCTCTGATTGTGGAGAAATAAAACCCTTAAATATTTTATTGTAGTATATGTATTTTGTATGTTATCTTGACAGCAAGAGATATTCATATTATTTGTCCACTAACATTTTGGGATATTAGTGTTGTTGTTTTTTTAAGCCAGTAAGAGTTTTTAAAAATACAAATATATATTTAGGATATGAAGCCCTTAATGTTTCTTACAGACATCTTGTTCAGTTTGTGATTTGCCCTTGAACTTCATTTGCAGTGTTTTTGAACATATAGTTTTATGTAGTTAAAAGGTTTTTGCCTTTAAAACTTCTTACATTGCTTTTAAGCTTAGATAGATCTTCCTAATATAATCATTAGTTATATGTTATATGTTTTATTCTTTTGAATGTTTTAATTTTTTTTAATTACATTACTTAAACAACTGGGAATTTATATGGCTAGTTGTGAGAGATTAAGAATTTAATTTTAATTTTCCTCTATTAGCTAATTTTGGCACCTGTCAAGCAGACCAAGGGCAAGATCAAAACCATTAGCAACACACATGGCAGATGTCAATCAGATGGCTGGGAAGTGCTTATGTTGTAACAGATGCATGTGGGCTCCCCAGACTCATCAGCCGAAGGAGAGGCATGCTTGCTTAGGACAAAGCTGGGTCCCCCCAGGAACCTTGCCTCTGTCTTCCTTTACAAACTTGCAGGCAAGTTGGGGGGAAGAATCATGTGTTGGGTTATGCAAAAGAATGGGAGTAACCGTCCTGCTGAGCCAGCTTGGTGTTCTGAGCCCAGGCAGTTTCCAAAACGGGTTATAGCAGTAAACTAGAAATTGCTTTGGCTCTTGAAATCTATTTTTTTCCTCACAATATGCAAGTGTGACCTCGAAATCTTTGGGCACACCCCCTCAGTAACATTGTATACGTTTATATTCCCAGAGATAAAATAATTTCCCCCCCAATTCTTGGCAACACAGAATGTGATCGTCATCAAGGGCTAATGTGTGTGTGTGTGTGTGTGTGTGTGTGTGTGTATGTGTGTAAGAATAGAATAGAAAGTCAAGGAAATTGGGAAGGTGGGAGACAGCAGAACACTGTGGCTAAATCAAAGAAGTAGGAAAATCAGGGAACAGCATTGTAGAGTCCATAGGAGGAAAGAGTCGAGCGTGTGTGTGTGTGTGTGTGTGTGTGTGTCAAAGAATAGAATAGAAAGTCAAGGAAAATTGGGAAGGTGGGAGACAGAGCAGAACATTGTGGATAAATCAAAGAAGTAGGAAAATCAGGGTACAGCATTGTAGAGTCCCTGGGAGGAAAGAGTCGAGATCAGCAGCAAAGGATCACAGTTGACACGTGTTACACTTGTGAGCTAGTACAAAGCACTCACTTTTTGTAGAATCTTGAACAGTTCTACAATTTTATTTTAAAACAAGTTGGTTCTAATATATTACATTTTACTCAAGATGTCTGGTAGGTTATAAACACTCAATGGAAGCATATAATACACATATTAGGACTTTATTTTCTTT
>NW_006293779.1:3755693-3785378 GCF_000327345.1 Myotis davidii | reverse complement strand
GGAGGTAGAGATAAAGTGACATAGAAGAGTGGTTTTTATATTATATAGTGCACTATTTGTCAATATCTTAGAAATAATTATAATGGAAAACTGTGACCTTTACTCATTTCTCTTCCCCCTGTAATTTCCTTAACATCTGATTATGTGTCTTGTATGGGATTCTTAAGTTATTGTGTATGTCCTTTGTCTTGACAACTAGGTTGTAAGCTCTTTGAGGCCACGGACTGTGTTTTTTTGTCTGTCACTACAGGACACCTAGTAGGTGCTAAAAACGAACTTAAAGATTTATATGACTAAGCAGTTGTACTAGCTTTGAAATGCTTTTTAAATTGCTTAACACCAAAATTCTATATTCTCCCTCAGGCATTTTTGCACCCCTTTCAAAGATAAGTAAAGCAAAAGATCGAAGGAAGAATATAATCCACTCTCCTTCTACAAAGGCTGTCCCACTCACCAGATCCCAGAAAATTGATGTGGCTCATGTAACATCAAAAGTAAATACTGGTAGGTCCAACTGGAAACTTAAATATCTTCTTCCGCATGTTAATTTTATTTGTGGAATGCCTCATATGTAGGTTGTTTCACACCCTTTTTGCTACCTAACTACGAATCTGATAAAACCTGCACCTTATTTCAGATCTGTTCCTTCCTTCCTTTTCTCCCTACGATCTCCATACCCTTACCACCCCCTAATCGAACCTCAAAGCTAGAGTTTATACCTCTAAAAATCCTTCACATAAATCACAGGATTCATAAATCCTGCTTTATGTTTATCACCTGTTCAGGAGTTTCAGTGACTTGGTTTTTTATCAGAAAACATCCGACTCCTGGAACTGGCAGCCAGAGCGCATTCTCTGTTTGACGGAGGCTGCCGGCTGCCGGGGTTGAGGATGGTTTGTTGCATCTCCCTGTCTCCCGTGCAGCGTGCAGCACGTTGCTCTCACTCCTCCCCGAGTGCCTGGTCTCATGCTGGCTCCCCAGGGCAGTCATTTGACTTCTGCCTTTTGAGGCCCCAGCCGTTTTTTACCTCCTTTTTCAGATCCTGTTTCTTTATGAAAACTTCCCCAGTGACCCTAGATCTCTTTGATCTCTTCGTCCCCTCACTTGCCCACACTTTTATCCACACCACCTGGCTGTTCTTTGTTCTCCTGGGTTTTGTCCTCTGACTCCTTTACTTGGGCAGGTCTTTTATTCTGTCAGCAAAATTTGAAGCTTTAAATGGACGGTGAGAGTATTTTGTCTTTTTGTATGCACTGTAGCTAGCACCTAGCACAAAACAAGAGTGCGATGCATGCTTGCTAACTCATTCATACTCACGTAGAAAAGGCTTTCTGCTGTGATCGAAGGGTTCTGTCCAGGAACTTGGTTGGCCTTTCCAACCTGTTGTGTGGGGTTATTTGAACATCCCTGTGTGACACTACACTCCTAATTGCTGTAGTTTAAAAAAACACTTCTTGGCATCCAGTAGAAGAAGGCCTCCTACCCCAACAGTGTCTTTCCTATTTGTGCTCTTATAAATCACACTTCTGTGTAAATTTTAGGAAAAGCTGTTACATTTCATTTAAAAGATATTTGTTGACCTTTTAACAGGTATTGCATTTAAACTTCAAATCAGGGGAGAACAGACGTCTTTACAATATTCGTCTTTTAATGATGAGCTTGGGATGTCTGTTTAGTTAGGTCCTTCAGAAGGATCTTAATCAGATTTTATAACTTTCTCTACAGATGTCTTGTACCTGTTTTGTTAGGTCTATTCCTAGGTCTTCATACTTTTTGAAGCTCTTGTAAATGGAATCCTTTAAGCTGAAACCCTGAAGTTCCAGCAGACAGGGAACGAAAGCTCAAAGAGAAGCCCCTCACTTCTCATTTGGGAGACAGAACGTGGAGGAAATCTCTTGCTTCTTCCCTGAGTGCTTCCTTCCCTGTTGGCTCTTCCCCACCCCACCCTGGGCAGCCCTGTGTGGTGCAACAGGCCCCTGACCCCCAAGGGAGAACCCTTGCCTCTGACCAGAGAAACCGGGGTCCCAAGAACATGCCTGGAATCCCTATTAGTTTTCTTTCTTTTTTCCACAGCTTGGCCCTGAGGCAGAATCTGGCTCAGGAGATTGTAGGACAGAGCAGGGGAACTAAAACCCAGACGTTGTATCCAGAATACCAGGAGGGGCGCCCCCTAGGGGCAGAAAGTGTCAGGGAGACCATGGATGGGAGGGAGCTCAAGAAAGTGACCTGAAAACGCTGGGGTGAAGTCTCGGGCTTACTCCCAAGTTGGATGTGCTGGGATCTGCCTGGCCCCACACTGGTGCTGGGCGGCACGGCACCTGAGATGGATCGCAGAGAGGCTTTGGCAACTGAACTGACACTGGAACCACAGTCACAGAAGGTGGGAACTTTCAGCCTGAACCTAATGGGTCGGCTCCTGGCCAAAACAAACAGCATCTCCATAGCAGTTAAACAGGACCCAGAGTCCCTTAAATAATACTCACAATCGATAGGCTACCACCCCAAATTGCTCCAAATATGAATGACCAGGAAAATCTCAACATCTCTCAAGGAAAAGGATGATCAAAAGATGCCGGTCCTGAAATGATACAGATAGAGTTTAAAGAACATAATAATAACCAGAGCTCTTAGAATTAAGGGAACACTCCTTTGACAAATGGAAAGTTTCAGCAGAGAAATGAAAATATAAAAAGAACCAATGATGCATGTGTGCACACACACGTGCACATGCACACACACGCACACACACACACACGTGTGCACACACACACACTCACACACAGATGAATAGGGTAATCTGAGATTGGTGTATTGTATCAGTGTCAGTATCCCAGTTAGCTATAATAATAAAAGCGTAACCCTAACCAGCTTGACTCAGTGGATGGAGCGTTGGCCTGCAGACTTGAAGGGTCCCAGGTTCGATTCTGGTCAAGGGCATGTACCTTGGTTGCGGGTACATCCCCAGTAGGGAGTGTACAGGAGGCAGCTGATAGATGTTTCTCTCTCATCGATGTTTCTAACTCTATCCCTCTCCCCTCCTCTCTGTAAAAAATTAATGAAATATATTAAAGATCAGAAGCTGGGCTCACAGCTGGTGAGTGTATTGGTGGTGGTGGGAGCCTCTCCTGCCTCCGCAGCGGTCAGACATCCCCTGAGGGTTCCTGGACTGCTAGAGGGCACAGGCCAGGCTGGGGGGACCCCCCCCGCCACCCAGTGCATGAATTTCATGCACCGGGCCTCTAGTTATATTAATAAAAGCATAATATGCTAATTAGACCGGATGGCCTTCCAGAAGGCCTTCCAGACGAAGCTGGGGCTGCGAGGGCCAAGCCCCTTGCATGAATTTCGTGCATCAGGCCTCTGGTGTTATTATAATAAGTTTTGTAAAATGCTACCTTTGGGGGAACCTAGGCAAAGTGTACAAGATCTCCCTGTATTGTTTCTTACCACTGCATGTGAATCTCCGGTTTATCTCAACAAAAAATTCAAATATAAAAAAGGACCAAACAGATATTTCAAAACTGAAAAATATACTGAAAAATAAATCCACTCTGAGTTGTTTCACAAAGTCTCTTACCCACTTGTCCATTCAGCTCCTGCTGTTGTGGCTCTGGCCTCATTCCTGGCCTGTGTAACAACTCTACCTGGCCTCTGCTCCAGCCTCTCTGCTCGTTTCCTCCTCAACTTTGCTGTCAGGGTCTCGTCACTCACCTGTAACTGTTGGTGCCAGCCCTCCTCTCCAAACCCGTCAGAGGCTCAGTCCTTCCCCCAGGTTCCAGTCCGGAGCCAGCACTGTCCCTTCTAAGATTTTACTCTGACCCAATCTATCCAGTTTACTTGTCGCCCAGCCCAAACAACTCTTTATTCCAGCCACACTACTCATCCTTGTCTGACTCTGTCTTTAAGACTTTTTTTAGTTCATCCAGAATGCCTAACCGCCCAGTTCTTTCTGACCACACCTCCAGTGTTCTCTAGAAGAAATCAGACCCACCCCTCAAGACCCATCTCAACACGCCATCTGGTGGAGGCATTAATTTACCTTTGTAGCCACGGTTATTGTCCCCTCCTCCTCTGCTAGCACTTACATCAAAAATGTCCTGTTTTAGTTATTCATCTCCATGTCTTTCTACCTCACCAACAAGAAAAGGTCTCCTGTAGGGCTTAGACCATGTCTTATTCACGTTTGCGATGCTACAGTGCCAAGCACAGCTCTCCACCCAGAGTGCTTTGTCAGTGAGTGGAACGGAAATGGGTGTCGGTGGAATTTAAAACTGGTGCAATGCCCTAGGTTTATTATTTACATAATTTGGGTCTGTAGAATTGAAACAGGAGTCTTAATAGGGTAGAGTGTTATTCATGAGCTTTTTTTTTTTAGTGAATTTTTTGTGGGAGTTGGGTATATTGAGAGTGGGGTAGTCATTTTCAAAATACCAGTGGCAAAGAGTACAGGATAATTTACAATCTGACTCTCACTTACATGAGTAATTACTCATAAAATTTGTTTTTACCTGAAGTTCGCTATCTAAATAGAGAATCTGCTATAATGAATTTGCATGCACACACCTGTGAAATGATGTAAATCGTTTGCAAGTCCTAGCAAGTGTGCAACTGTCCCATCTCAGCTGCGTTTGTTTGCTCTACCTGCCAGCCTTGTGCATGCATATCATGCAATTCAGCAGCTGTGCTGTAAATGCTTTCTGTTATTTAGATTCCTTAATGGAGTGCTAAACAGGTTTAAAATACACTTTAGTGATATTTGGGGAAACGGGTTTTCAGGTGGGCTAGGAATGTGTTCTTTTCTCTTTCCTTTAAATAATGAATTACTGGCCCCTGCTATCTGTGGATTTATTATCCAGCATGTTTTCAGAAGTGGATAAGATTAAGTAGGAGGGCCTTCTCTACTGAAAAAGAAAGTACATTTTTATGTGTAACGATAAACAGAATTCTTTCTTGCTGAGCGTGTTTCGTGCTGTGTTCTAGGGTTAATGCCACCAAAAAGAGATGGCGCTTCGGAATCAACACTTTCGCTGTCTGCTGGTGAGGAACTGAAAACCGCGACGGAGAAAGATGGTAACACACTTTATAATTCTGTCCTCACAGTTACATTTCATGATGGCACTTTAAGATAATACAGTGATATAACTTCTATGGGGCTAAATTTTAAAGTTTTTCAGGGAAAAATCAGTATAGTAAAAATTTATCCTTGAAAAATCCCCTAAGCAGCTCTTGCTCCAGTATGTATATGTTTTTATATAAAATCCTGTACTGTGATTCTTGTGTACTTACATTAGAGAACTATATTGAGAGCAGAAGGACATTACATAGTGTAAATGGCTTGATGAAAAGATTTAAAGTTGCCTTTAGCTTTCAAATCATCAGGTGAATAGAGCATGAATGGAAAATACAGAAGTATTCCTGTTTGTCTTTAGGTTAACTCAAAACATTTAAATATTAAACTTTGTTACCTTAAAACATATTAGCACTGTTGTTTGTGTAATAAGATGGGATTCTACTGTCCCATCTAAAGTGAGAGGTGAAGGGAGTGGTGGTTAGGGTAGGTAGTCAGCTGAAGCTACGGATGTGATGATGATGTCTTATATAAGATTGTCATCATACAGTGTGTTTCCTTAAAATACAGTTGCTTGAGTTGTAAGGTCTTTTATGTATCAGCTGTGTTGGCATGAAACCAGGCATGTAATTCAGCACCAGGTAATCCTCAATTGGGGAAGCTAAGGGGCGAGTTTTACCTTTGATATATTCCTTTCCTTTCCCAGTTTCAGTTCACCCGCCTGGCTCCATCAGCAGCTTGTCCTCTGCGTCTTCCTTGGAGCACAAGCAGAGCCACCCCAGGAAACTGCATGCCCGGGGCAATGGCAAGCCGACCACGAGCAAAAGCCCGTCTGCGCCATCCAGGGCCAGCGCTGGTATCTATGGCTTTTTCAACCAGGCTTTCTTGGTGGTTTTTATCTTGGTCTGTTTGTAAGTAGATTTGCTCTTTTTAAATGTGTAGAAGGAACCCTTGACTTCAATCAGATTGAACTACTTGCACCCTCCCCTGTGTCCCCCACGGCCCTGCCTCCCTCCCCTTCGTAAGCGTGCTCGACCTCTCAGCCTCTCGCCTAGTGCCCTGCTTACGCCTTCCACCCGTCTGGTTGACTTCACTTCCCCATGGGTCTGAGGCCTCCCGCCCTGTAAGGTTCGTTATAGAGCTTTACGACACATCCTCAGATAATTGGAAATGTATGGTTTGCTATCTTCCTTATCTCTTCTCCAACATAAACCAAATCATAACTAACATGTACTGTATACTTACTATTTCGGGTACTATTCTAGGCACTTTACGTACCTTATTTTATATAATTCTCAAAATAAACCTATGGAGTAGGTACCGTTATCATCCTCATTTTATGAATGAGGAAACAGAGGCTTAGGGAGGGAGGTAAGTCATGGCCGTGTGTAAGTGGCTCCCCCGGGCTTCACCCTCAGGTCTGTCTGCTGCTTTCTCTGCTGCTGTTCAGTCCATCTCTGTCCCAGGTATCGTCAGCTCTTCCCCACGCCTCAGGGGCCCCAGACCTCTCCTGGCAGCCGGTAGTGAGCTGAACCCTTCCTCTCAGTACCAGCGAGTCTACCGCTGCTGCAGTGTGGGCGACCGCACTGTGCTGTCGCTCAGACGGGGCCTGTGCCAGTCTCTTCATGTTACGGCTCCCAATAGGACTCAGCATTTTCATGTAATTTGATGCTAGAGCTCTCACCCTCAGAATTTTGTTTCTTACATCATGCATATTGGCTTCTGCACATGCTTTTGTGTCATCTTCACATTTTAAACGCATGCTTTCTCTAGTTTTACCCACTATTTAAAACTCTGTAGGGAGGGTCGGAGGCTCTCCTACAGGTTGGCTGTGAGAACCTGTTCCGATGTGATTTTAACTAGCTGCGAACCCTGCCAGCATCTGTGCAACCTGAACCTGACGATTTCTGGTCATAGGGTTTGGATTTAGTCCAGGTGTGCCACCTGCCTCCTGCCTCCTGTGAACACCATGTCTTAGTTAATTTCTGAGTTTTCATAATTCTTATGAAAAACATGCTGTAGACTGTGAAGTGCTATGGGGATATTAGTTATTTGAGGGCCTAGGGTTGTTTAGCATTGCCCTTTATCCAGGCCTCCCCCCTCCTCCTCCCCTGGTTTATTTGTTGCCATAGTTTCTCCCCTTTCACAGGGTGACTTGCCCTCCACCCCGCGCCCTCTGCGGGGCTCTAGGCCTCCCCAGATGACAGCTGTTCTGTCTGGTGGTGGGGTGGAGAAGCCACTCCTTTTCTCTGTAATAACTGGACAGCTCTCTAGGCAGTATTCTCCAGGACTGCTGGTGTTCCACAGGGCACTTCAGGGTTTAGGTCTGAGTCAAGGTGAGGGGTTTTGTTTCCAATAAGGAAATCAGATGCAGTCATTGGAACCTGATAGCAATTTCACCTCAAATCACATTCCTATGTGTGCCATTTACACTGAGTCCCAGTGAACAACTCTAATTGTAGGATTTTACAATTGGCCAGTGACAGCCCATGGCCAAATCCAACCTGCCACCAAATATTTGTAAATAAGTTGTTATTGGAACATGCCACACCCACTCTGTCTATCTCAGCTTTTGTGCTACAACAGCAGAGCTGAGTCGTTGTGACAAAGTCAAAAGCACTTACTCTCCAGCCTCTGTTCTCGGAGAGGGTGCCACCGGGCAGTCTGGACAGAGTTGATCAGGAGTTGTGTGTGTTCAGTTCCCACGGCCAGAGTTTTCTCAGGCAGCTCTTCACATCTCCTTGAGTAGCTTGACCTCACACGGGAGAAACAGAACTATAGATCGGCGATCTTCAGCCGGTGTGCTACAAGAACTTGTAAAATATGCAATTCCTGACTACTTACTCAGGGGCACTGACCTCTTTTCCCTTAGTTTGTCAAATAAAAAAATGACAGCAGCCAACACAACAATGGTATGAAGGAATCAAAATTACATCGATTTTTTTTTGGTCAGATCGGCAAAAAATATATGTTTTGGCATGCTGCAGAATTTTAGTAATTAGTTTATGTGTGCCAGGAGATGAAAAGGTTAGAACGCGCTGCTGTAGACGATCTATAATGAAAGGCATCGTATATCGAAATCTCCAGCCAACTGGACTGGCTAGAATACAGAGTGATATTTTGGCTAATGTGTTTTCTTATTTTTTCCCTTTTGTTTTTTCTCCTCTTTTCCTGCCCTAACCCCTTCCCCCCACCAACCGATGACACAGGTTTGAAATCTTCAGCAACATCTGGAGCAAATAGTACCCGCCCCGCGGGGGAGCTCCAGCTGGGGGACAGGGTGCTGGTGGTTGGCCAGCGGATCGGCACCATCAGGTTTTTCGGGACGACGAACTTTGCTCCAGGTAACTCGTGTGCGCAGTCTTCGTCCCGCCTGAATTCTGTAGGGTCCAAAAGGCTTAACATGTCACATGCGATGACAGAGAATTTCTGAGGAACATTGGTAGCTGTGGCGCAGGAAATGCACAACAATGATTGAAACGCAGACTGTTCTTACCCAGTTGACTGTTATCCATACATCTTCTTGCCGATAGTGTTAGAAGTGGCTGTCACCCTCCGGTCTCGCTCCCACTGATGGCCGAGTGTGCGCAACGACAGAGCAGACACGTTAGCATTAGGTTCTGGCTGAGGATCATCTTGAAAATGAGCAGACGGCGAGTTCACTGCACAGAGCTTGTATCAGAGGAAGGCAAGCCAGGTGCACAGGAAAAGGACGAAGCTTTTGCGCGCCCGGGACCTTAGGAACGCGTGTGTGTGTTTCTCTATTAATTCCCACCTAGACTTCTGTGGGGATTCCAGAAGAAAGGCTGTTTTCCTTTTGCATTTCCAGTGACTGAAATTTCAGGGGGAAGCCAGCTGAGTGAAACCACGTTCGTGTGTGTAAGGAGCAATGTGCTGCTTTGACACGTGGTGGCATCGCTGCATGGAGGGACCAGGTTGCCTAGGACAATGCTTTTTTATAAAGTCTGTAGCAGCCTGTGAAGGCTCTGAGATTTTACCCCATTTGCAAGCTAACCAGGTAGATGGCCATGGTTGCCTGGGTGCTGGCAGACAATGGGGCTCCTGGGTCAGAGACAGAGGACATCAGTGCTCACAGCAATAGCAGGAGCCAGTGTCACCTCTTTTTTTATTTTTGCAATTGTTCCTGGGGCCCCAGTTTCGAAGGTGAGGTAGGGGGCCAAGTGACACTGCACACCCCATGGTTTACGCTCTGGGAGAGGAGCTGTGAGCTTAAGGAACCTGCACCTTCACACTAAGCATGTAGTAGTTGCATGGTAAGTTGTAGTAGTTGTAGTAAGCGCCTGTCCTTCGCTCCGGGGGAGGCTCTGCCTGTTTCCTCCACGCCTGTCCTCTGTACAGACTCCCATGAAAAGCCAGGTAGCGCCTCTGTCCACGGAACATGCGGAAGCACGAGCGCCTGCAGCATTGTCTCCCCACACATTCTTGTTTCATTAACGTCACTTGTAATCGCAGTCCAACTAATTGATTTGAGAGGGGCCATATGCTTTATAATTCATGTTTCTCTTAGGCCTCCAGGTAGTAATTGAGCATAGTTAGGATGTTCTCAATACAGTTTTCAAAAACTTAGTAATCCCAGAGGTAGGTTGATTTCCACAATCCCGTATGTCTTTTGAGTTTCCTTTCTGTGGTTATGTTAGACAAGGGTGGCGTGGTTTGATTTGCTGGATGCAGTTCATCGTTTAGTTTGACTTTCAATTTTTAAATTCCTAATGGGAAGCATTTAGAAATCTGGGACGTAATAAGCAAATATAATAAAAGTTAGACACTTTGTTAAAGTCATTCTGCCTTTTACAAAGTAGTAGCATATATTTCTCGTGGCATCAAAGTTACGTCATTTAGTTCTGTGGAGCAGTGGTTGGTCATATCTCGGCGTTTTATAGATGATAAGATCTAGCCCGGAGAGGGTCTTGTTTAGCCTGCTTAGCATTTGTATCAGTGCCACCTCTGAAAGAATATTGTCTTTTAAATCTGTACCTCACCACGACCTGACAATGTGTAGTCACTGTTATTAACAGTTGTCATAATGCCTTTTTTTTGGTGTGTTACACATTCTCAAGAGTTACATGGTAAGCATGTAGTAGTTGCATGGTATATTATTGGTAAAAAGGGAAAATGCAAAAAATTATATAGGAAATCATCAACGGCAGAAGGAAGTAAAACTTGGAAAATTCCAACTCTGGCACTCAGAGAAATAACAGCGGCCACCAGGTGAGCTTGGCTAGTGACGTTCCGAAATGTGATGACCTACTTTTAGGCCATTAGTTACAGCCAAGCAGTAGGTTTGCATACATTGCTCTGTGCTTGGGCATAACAGTAGGACTGTTTAATACAAAACAGTCATGCAATTAATCTTTCCAACCCATACTATGGAAATGAACTCAAGTATAAGAGGGAAAAATACTAAGAACTTCCAGGTTGTCTTTTTAGACATTATATAATTGTCTCTCTGAACTAGTAATTGGAAGGAAATAATATTTTTGTATTTGGGGATTTATAAGTTGCAATAAATTTCTCAATATCTATATCCTTATTTTTTTATTTGATACTGATTGTAAGGAACCAAATACAGTTAGTACTGTATTCTCCTTTTTAATTAAAAAAATGGATTTTTTGGTACTTTTAACTGGTCTGAGTCACCCTCAGTTTGAGAATCATTAGGAGTATGTGTCCACTTACCTAATATTTACCGCCCGACTGTCATTTTAGGCCCTAGAAAATGAAATCCTATGACTTTGCTCAGAGGAGACCCTTTTAAATACCTAAAAGCCTTTTTGAAAATCCTTCCTCTTAGATAACCTGAATCTTTTCATTTAGATTAAAAAGAATATTTCTTTTCACCCCGAGTGGGGAAAAACAGAAAGAAAAAGAAGAGCTACTGTGATGTCTAACCATATTTTTCATTTGATTTGTGTCCTCCTGTAATTATTGAAGAGCTGTTTGTGGTGTTCTAACATTGGGAGTAAAATGAAGAGGTTGCTGGTTCCTTTATCCATCTCAGTACTGACACAGCCCATGTCCCCCAGCACAGGACAAGCTCTGGTTCATCACGACTCTCAGACATGTTTTGGTCATACTACTTGCATTACAGCCAATCTTGCCAAATTTGTGTTTGCATTTTAGCTTTCTCTCTTAATGTGCAACTCTGCAGTGAAGCTTTGTAAAACGTTTTCCCTGTTCGTTTTCAACTTTTCCAATGTTACCCTTTGACAGCTGAATGATCATGACGATCGTTCCTCATTTCGGTCATTTGTGAAGCTGCGGAACCATCTAGACTTTGGGTTTGGGTAACAGCATAGCTGCTTGGCTACAGTGCAGATGCCGTTAAAGCCGCCCATTCTCATTCCAGGACAGTGGTACGGGATAGAGCTTGAGAAGCCGCACGGCAAGAATGATGGCTCCGTCGGCGGCGTGCAGTATTTTAGTTGTTCTCCAAGATATGGAATATTTGCTCCCCCATCCAGGGTACAAAGGTGAGGAAGAATGGAATTCATGTTTATTCACAAGAACTTCTTGTAATTTGCCATGGTTTATAGTTAGAGCCCCTAATTTTATATCGAAGACGTGCACCGATTACGTTCCTGTCTTCTTTCAGGGGGTTAACCAGCCACTGCCTTCAGAGAGGAGGCTCATGGAAAGCTAAATTTGCTTTGCTGAAGATTTGCAATTTTAAAATCCTCCTTTATTCCTCATTTGCAAACCCTATGAGTACGTGCAGGCTATTAGAAGTGGCGTTTGCAGCGAACACTGGGAGCAGCGAGCTTAATCTGGCATGCAAACAAAAGTGAAAATGCTCTCTGATTGCTCCAGGCGCCCCATTCATCCTCCTGCAAACCTAATGGGACCAAAACGGCTTTTCCTCTGATTTCTTTAGTTTTCACAAAAATAGATAGGCAGTAGATCTTCGGGGGAAGTGAAGCTTCAAGTATTTATGTGTCATATACCTCCTCAGTGGCTCCTCTTAGCATAGTACACTTTTGTACCAGCTCACTCTGGTTTCAAAAAATCAGGCTGAACAGAAATCAAGTCGTCATGAAATTCCAGGTGCTGTTTTAGAACGACTTAGGTGCTGAAAGAGGTTGGTTTGGTGGGAAGTGGGATGCTAATCTTAAGTAGGAAATAACATCTGTGGTATAACCACATTCACGAGGTAGGTCTGCAGTTACACCATGGGAGTCTCCTCCAGTTCACGTCCAGCTAGACTATGTGACCACCTCCTGGCACGTTTAACAGTTTTTATACCCATTTGCTTTTCTCTATTTTTCATACTAAATAATGACTTACAATTTTTGTATTAATTTTCTTCTATGATGTACTTGATATAATTTTCTTATTATTTATGACTAGAGGTCCAGTGCATGAAATTTGTGTACTTGAGGAGGGTACCTCAGCCCAGCCTGCGCCCTTTTGCAGTCCGGGAGCCCTCGGGGAATGCAGTCGGACATCCTTAGCGCTGCCGTGGAGGCAGGAGAGGCTCCTGCCACTGCCACTGTGCTTGCCGGCTGTGAGCCTGACTTCTGGCTGAGTGGTGCTCCCCCTGTGGAGTGCACTGACCATCGGGGGCAGCTCCTGAATTGAGCGTCTGCCCCCTGGTGGTCAGTAAGCATCATAACGACTGGTCGTTTCACCATCGCGCCGAAACTGGCTCTCTGACATCCCCCGAGGGGTCCCAGAATGCAAGAGGGTGCAGCCAGGCCAAGGGACCCCACCGGTGCATGATCAAGGCTGGGGAGAGACATGGGAGGTTGGCCAGCCGGGGAGGGGCCGCAGGAGAGCTCCAGGGCGTGTCTGGCCCCTATCGATCCGTGGACTCCAGCAGCAAGTTCACCTACTGGTCAGAGCTTCTGCCCCCTAGTGGTCAGTGCACGTCATAGCAACTAGTCGACCAGTCAACTGTCTGCCCCCCTGGTGGTCAGTGCATGTCATAGCAAGCAGTTGAGCAGCCTTAGCATATCATTAGCATATTACGCTTTGATTGGTTGGACGGCCAACTGGACGACCAGACACTTAGCATATTAGGCTTTTATTATATAGTAATAATATAGCATTTAATATATGCTTTCCAGTTTATAAAGTGTCTTCAATTAAATGTTGCTTTATTTGACCCTAATAAGTATTTGGTCAGCTGAGTTGGGGAATTGCAGGAGCTAATCCATTCATTTACTGAGCATTTAATGAGCAGTGGGCTCTGTGCAGTGCACGTTATTATTAGCATTCCCATATTGCAAGTGAAGAAGCGTGGAAGAGATAAAGTAATTCAGCTGAAGCCTTATAGCTAGTGTAGGGGAGGAGAACTTCCTCCACGCTTAGGATCAGCAGCTGGACTGGGGTGGGGGTCTGTGAATTAAACTAACAGCAGATAGATTAACAGGAGAAAAGATATTACAAGTTTATTAGGTTTTATTTTTATATGCACGGGGCATCACAGAAAGAAATGAATAGCCAAAGGAGTGGCGAGGTTGGAGCATTATAGAGCATCTCAATAGCGGAGGAGGCAGGGAAGGCTACTCATGGGAGAGCAAATGATTGTTAGGGAAGGTGAATGGGCACTTAGGAAAATGGACAGGAGGTGGGAGGGTTTGTGCCAATGTCTGTCCTGGTGTGTAGTTTGTGAGGATGTCTGTCTGGGTGTGGTGTCGACTCTAGGCTCCTGGGCTGAGTCGGTCACTGAGTTCTGTGTATGGAGGACCCATTTTTGGCGGCATCCAGAGAAAGTCTGCCCCTGCATGTGTTGATTCTCATGGATCTTCAGCTCAAAATAATTCTCAGAATGGCCTGTGGGGGGCGTGTTCTGATCTCCTCTGTTAGTGAATGGCGCAGCCCACCCCAGCCCAGTTTGCTATTTTGTTGTTGTTTTCGAAGACCTCGCTTTTAGAAAGGTTGCTGGATTTTTTGGTAGTCATTTTATAATGATGAAAAAGAGGTCATAGCTAATGATTAGCATTTATGTTTCTGGCTCAAGGTCTGTGTGCCGGACATTTCAAAAGGCCAAAACTCAAAACGCCAGAATTTGGAGCAAGAAAGGTTTATTGATGGAGAAGGCACCAACTGAGAAGATGGGATTCCTCAAATCCATCCTAAGAAAGTGCAGAGTTCAGGCTTCTTTTATGTCAAGCGAAGGGGAAATGGGAGGGGCGAGAGCAGCCGCTGGGCACCAGCAGGGGTCCCAGGAAGACCTGAAACCTCTCTGTTCCCAGCCCATTGACCCCAGTTGATTTGCATCCTTCCAGGAGGCTTCTGCAGATCTTTGATAAGCAATCATTGTTGTACGTATTTCCCCCATCTCCTCAGGAGAGGCACCTTCTTGGCAAGGGGCTGCTTTTATAAAAACTCAAGCCACCAACAGAATTCCTCCAATGATTGGCATGTCTGTGCGCAAGAACACAGCTGAACAGGATGGATTGGGAGAGGCTGAGCATGTCCGTCTGCTGCACTGATGTCAGCCGGCACTGTTTTAGGCGCTCTGCTCATGCCGCAGAGCAACCCTGCGGGCCAGGCACGTTAATTATCCCTCTGTCCATGCACAGAGAGGCTGAGGGATGCGTGCACTGAGCACAGCCCCGGTGGGGGTTTGAGCCCATGTGGTCTAGTAATGGTTAAAAGAGGCCCCGTGGCTCTCTGCAGGGCCTGTATGTTACAGTGATGGACTTGGGAGTAAAACCCATGCAGAATGTGACAATCTTCAGGGTTCTCATATTACTTGGGAAAAATCTTCATTAACACATTGCTACGGTCTCCTACAAGTTTTATTTGTCTCCTAGTCAGGAGGACAGGGGTTGTTCATTTCACGTTCGATTACCCAGAGAACATAGGGTGGCTTCCTGTAGGCGCGGCAGGTATTGATCACGTCGAGCGCAGTGTTTTTTATGCTGTAACAGCCTTTCCTCTCCTTTAGATTATGAAGCCTCTTTCTTTTACATGGTTTCATCCTTTTCTCGCTTTGTTAATGGAACACATGTTTTTTAATTTGTTTTTTTTCCCCTTGCCTTCCATTTCGTCGTCTTTAAGGTGATTCATTTAAAAGCAGCTCCCTCTTAAAAGAAACGGAGCTCCCTCACTCTCTCTAAATGAACTGCTGTCTCGATCCAGCTGTCTTCCTGTCATCTTCTGATTGCCTCATTCATCCCCATCAAATACTATTAAGTGTCTTTTAGCACTTTTTGCTGTGCTAGGCATTCTGTAAGCAAATAAAACAGACATGGTCCCTGATTTTGAGGAGTTTCTCATTTAAACCAGCTTTGGAGCTCTTTAAAGACACCACTGATCTTCCATAAGGAAGAATTTTTTAATCCTTTTTATTGAATTTATTGTAGTGAAGAAGGAAGAATTTAAAACTAGAGGCTGCGTGAGGACAGTCTTAATAAAATAGTGGCACAGCGTTTCTCCCAGATTGTGGCTAGCCTGCCCTCTCCCTGCCCCGCACCCCCCTTTTCTATTTAAAAAATGTGCCTCTTGTCCAGAATCTTTGCACATGTTAGTGCCTCTGCGTGGAGGCTTTCTACTAACACCCAACTTTCATCTAGTTTATACCTTTTCTTCCAATAACATATAAATCAACCAACATTTCTTTAGAGAAATTCTAAGAAAACTATCTAGCCATCTTTTTGCCCAAGTGGGCATCCGCATAGTATTAATTTTCTTATTCTTAGTTCTCACTAATAGATCCTTATTACAAATTAACTAATCACTTTTAGAATTAAGTTCTCAACTATCCATCACCACTTAATTCAAGTATCTGTCTTTTCATCAAGTCATATTTTTTGTGTTCATGAGTCTGTCATTGATTGCTGTATGATGAATATTATGTAAAAAAGATGCATATAAGTTGCAGGATGAAATTGCAAATATTGCAAGAATTGCAGTATTTATTGATGGTAGCAGTGTGCTGGAGGAAGTGATTGACAGTGAAGGCTTTGCAGATTTAGGTCAGCAAACAATTGAAAGAAAATAAGACTGTTAGGATTGGCCTTTTAAAAATAATGATTTGAATACCCTATATAATAAAGAGCTAATATGCTAATTAGACCAGATGGCCAAACGACCTTCTGGAGTGACCAGCAGGCAGGGGGCAGGGCTGTGAATTTCGTGCATCAGGCCTCTAGTTAAAAAAAAAAGACAAACCTGTCAGGAAAGTGACCTTTATGTTTATGCTTAGAGTCAAATATAAAGTAAAAAAAATGTTGAATTGTTTTAGCCATATAATTTTATCAGAAAAATCACACACTTACAGACTCAGCTGATATCTTTCTTAAATTTAAAAATGTGATGCCCTAGCCAGTTTGGCTTAGTGTAGGGGTCCTCAAACTACGGCCCGCAGGCCACATGCAAATATAAATATTGTATTTTTTCCCGTTTTGTTTTTTTACTTCAAAATAAGATATGTGCAGTGTGCATAGGAATTTGTTCATAGTTTTTTTTTTCAACTATAGTCGGGCCCTCCAACAGTCTGAGGGACAGTGAACTGGCCCCCTGTTTAAAAAGTTTGAGGACCCCTGGCTTAGTGGATAGAGTGTCAGCCCACACAGTGAAGGGACCCGGGTTCAATTCTGGTCACGGGCATGTACCTCGGTTGTAGTCTTGATCCCTGGCCCTGGTTGGAGTGTGAGTGGGAGATAACCAATCAGTGCATCCCTCTCACATTGATATTTCTCTCTCTCTCTATCTCTCTCTCTTCCACTCTCACTCTAAAAAAAAAAAAATCAATGGAAAAATATCCTTGGATGAGGATTAACAAGAAAAAAAGAATGTGATATTTTTACAACTATAGCATTTGTTAAATTTAACAGAAAATAAACTTTTTTTCATAGTTTTTAGTTTCATCCTTGAAGATAAATTTACAAAGAAGTAAAGTCAGGTCCCTATCTTAAGTGAATTCACTTTAAGTTGACTTTTTCTATATAAATTATTGTTAGATAACAAAGAAGGGATAAACAGAAGGTATCTTCTGTTTGATTATTGCCTGTCTCTGATGCTAGACTGAAGTTTATCCTGGCTCATAATAGGTGCTCAATAAATGTTTGTTGAATGAGTGAAATAAGAAAACCATTAGTGTGAAACCTCGGTTAAGAGCCAATCTCAAATCTGACGACCAGCAACTTCTAATAAGGTTTGTATTACCTGTTTTATTTACAGAGTAACAGATTCCCTGGACACACTTTCAGAAATTTCTTCTAATAAACAGACTCATTCTTATCCTGGTAAGATTACAGTTTTATGTTCCTAATAACTATCCCTTTGCTTTTATTTATTGAAGCATTTTATTGTGAAGTATGTATGTATACAAAAAAGTGTAAAAGTGTATTTGTATAGTTTATGTAATCATAATCACATCTATCACCTGCCCCCAAACTGAAGAAGACAGTTATCTGAATGACAGAATGGCCTGTGTTTCCCCCTAACTCCTGTTTTTAGTTCTCAATAAAATAGGAACTGACTTATTCATTTTCTGTTTTATTTATCTTTTATTTCTGATTGCTTTTCTGATATTTTTTAAGATATATTTTTATTGATTTGAGAGAGAGAGGGAGGGAGGGAGGGAGGGAGGGAGAGAGAGGTAAACATCGATGTGAGAGAGAACCATCAATCAGCTGCCTCCCATATGCCTCCCTGATCGAAGATTGAACCCCCAACCTGAGTATGTGCCCTGACCAGGAATCAACCGCAACCTTTCAGTGCCTGGGACTAAGCTCAACCAACTGAGCCACAGCTGCCAGGGCGGATTTTTTTTTTTTTAAATGATTTCAGAGAGAGAGAGGAAGGGAGAGAGAAACATAAAGAGAAACATCAATGATTAGAGAGACTCATTGATCATAATAGAAAAGTTTTAAAACTGAGTTATTCAGTTTCTATTTTATTTCCCCAACAAATTTTCCATTATTATGATAGTTTTTATATGTAATCATTGTTTATTTAATTTGCTCACATATTTACAAATAGCTCTTGTCATTTATCCTAAAAATTTCCACCTGGGATTGTTTTATTTCTACTTCATGTATATTCTTTAAAAGTCCTTTTAGAAAGAGGTCTGTTTGTACGAAGTTTTTGTCTTTTCTAGCGATAATTTTACTGGGGAAAACGAAAACGCAGTGAACATTTTAGTTTGAAAGATATTTTCTCCCTGCACATTGACAATATAATGCTACAATTTTCTGTCTTCTGTATTTTTTGAGAAGCCAGCTACGAGCCTGTCCAATCCACACTGTTGTAGGTGATTTATTGTTTCTTTCTGATTGCTTTTCAAGGTCTCTATTTCCTTGGTGTTGTACAGCTTCACTGTGATGTGTGTAGGTGGGGATTTCTTTTGTTTATCCTGTTCGGAATTAGTATCTGATCAATTCTGTAAAAATTCTTGTCTATATACTTACAGTATTTTCTCCTTCATTCTCTTTACTATCTATTTCTGAAACTCGGACAAGCTGTACAGTAGCCTTTCTCACTTTCCCATGCCTCTTCCGGCTTTTTCACAATTTTGTCTCCCTGGACAGCATCTGGTATCTTCAGATCCATCTTTTCATTTCCTGGTTCTTTCTTCTTCTTCTTTTTTTAAAAAATATTTTTATTGATTTTTTACAGAGAGGAAGGGAGAGGGATAGAGAGTTAGAAACATCAATGAGAGAGAAACATCCATTAACTGCCTCCTGCACACTCCCTACTGGGAATGTGCCCGCAACCAAGGTACATGCCCTTGACCAGAATCGAACCTGTGACCTTTCAGTCCAAAGGTGGCTGCTCTATCCTCTGAGCCAAACCTGTTAGGACTCCTGGTTCTTTCTTTAGCGATGTTTATTCTGTTGCTTAATCTAACCACAAAGTTTTTAATTATAAAGGTTTCTTTTTTTTTTTGTAAATCTGTTACTTATTGTCACTTACTCTTTCTCCATATTTTCAAGTTTTTCTTATATGTCTTTAAACATTTTCATTGTTATCTTTTATTTTATGTCAAATGATTCAGTATTTGATGTCTTTGTGAATCGGAGTCGCCATCTGTTTCTGTCGAGCCTAGCTTACGGTGCTTTGTGCTGTGGGTTTGTAGTTCATTATTGTGAGATACTCCTTTCACTCTAATGGATGGGGACTTGTGAGGCCTAGCTTGATGCCTCCTATTTACTTCTGCCTGTTGTCTCGAGGCACTGCCCAGCCTGGGGCTGTTTCAATCTATAGCCTCTGCAGCTTTTAAAATGTCACACAGACAAAATGAACTGTGCACATGACCCTAAGTTCTGAGGGAGGAAATGCTGCCTGTTTTTGAGCATTCAGGTGACCCTTGTCTTTGTCCAAATGGTGTTCATTTTGTTTCTTGATAACCTTACACTGAGGGGAGCGGGTTGGGACCCTCGCTGAACCAGGAGTCTGGAGAGAGTCCCCCTGCTGGCAGCTGGCTGGCCGTCCCTGTGTCCTGGGCAGCAGCGAGGCGGTGGCCGGTCCCCAGAAGTCAGTGGCACCTGTGGTTCGAGATGGCAGATGGCTTTGGTGCTTGGTTACCTCTCATGGTTTCTCTTTTTAGGTTTTGGCCTCTTTGAAATTGGACCTTTTGTGTTAGCTCCACAGTATTAAATGCATTATAGTTATTTTAAATGATACTTGCTTTAGTCAAGAGATTCATTCATTGGGTCTGCATTAACTGCAGAACTGGAAGTCCCTTCTTTTTAAAAACATCTTTTTAGAAATTTACCTTTTGTGAAATCTTTTTTTACTTTTTAGATTACACTCTCATTTGGGGATGGCAGCAGTTCATCAGCTCTGAAATTTTATTATTGAATAAATTAGATATATTTAGTAATAGTGTTTTTAAATCTTTTATCCTATTTTATATGATTTATCAAGATTAATATTTGAGAAAAAAGATTCAGCTTTATCAATATATACTTCAGTGTTATTTGGCTTTCAAGAACCTTTCTAATAAAACTTCCGAATGTATGTCATGATCATAACTTGCTCATGTACGTGCACTTTGTCTGAGAAAGGTCAGATATAAATTTGTCGTGAAATCTGAACCACTTCTGTATTCGGGATGTACTTATGTTCTGTGCTTTCTCTTTCCAAAGCAACATCTGAACTAGCAGAACATCTGCAGGAGGAATGATAAAAGATAACTTTTAATAAGGACTGCACATGGCGGTTTTTTTTCCCCTCTTCTGACCTTAACTTGCATGTTTAGGTTTTAGGAGAAGCTTCAGTACCACTTCGGCTTCTTCCCAGAAAGAGATTAACCGCAGAAACGCTTTTGCCAAGTGAGTATGGAGGTTTAGAAACACACCGTTCGAGAGGAGCTGGGCGGGACTCTGTGAAGGACGAAATGGGGGGTTTTGTACCTTTCACTTGGCGGGGTAGGATTTATCACTTAGGGAACCGTGGATGAGTGCACCGAGAGGAGTTCTGTTAAAAATGTCGCCGGGACTGAAGGTGCTGCACTGCACATGTTTTCGAATTGGTTTAGTCCTGTTAATAAAGGTTGGAGGAATTTACGCTTTGTGTTATCATTGAATAGGGTGGACTGATTTTTGTTAGACTGTTTAATTAGTCAGAAAATTGATTTACTGTTTGCAGCAGTGCATGAAAGCAATGCCAGGCCTGTTTGCTTAAGGTAATGTTATTAGTAAAAAAAATTACTCCCACTCTGCCTGGGGAGTATGCTGCTCAAAATGCATGTTTGTTTATTGGTTTGTTTCTTGTAGAGAGAATCTCTTTTTCTCTTTTTCTTTTACATTTATTTACCCCACACCCTGAGGCTCGGGAGGTCCTGTGAGATGCTGTCTTAGCAGGGCTGGGTGGGTGTTTGCTGTATATGTGTGTGTATATTTTTTAAAAATATGTCTTCATTGACTTTTAGAGAGAGAGGTAGGGAGAGGGAGAGAGAAAGAAACATAGATGTGAGAAACATTGATTGGTTGCCTCCCATATGCACCCTGACCAGGGACCAAATCCACAACCTGGGCATGTGCCTTGACCCGGAATTGAACCAGTGACCTTTTGGTGCGCGGGATGATGCTCACCCACTGAGCCACACCAGCCAGGACTCTCTCTCTCTCTCTCTCTCTCTCTCTCTCTTAAATCCAGATTAGTATAGTATTAAAATAGTCAAAAGGGAAATCTTTTAAAATGTCAAACAAAAGTTGATTCTACTATTGCTATTTAGACTAAAAAACTCAAGTTGTAAACACAAAGTATTCTCTCTTGTGACTGAATTGCGAGCTGCAGTGGAGATGAAGACGGTGAGTCGCATCACCTGGCCTTCAGGTGTAAGAGCTGCTCTTCCTTTTCCCGTGAACAGATCCAAAACCGCGCTGCGCCGCAGCTGGAGCAGCTCGGCCCCGGGCGTGGAGGGCGGCGCGAGGCTGCACGAGGGCTCCCAGGTCCTGCTCACCAGCTCCAACGAGATGGGCACCGTGCGCTACGTGGGCCCCACCGACTTCGCCTTGGGGATCTGGCTGGGGCTCGAGCTGCGGAGCGCCAAGGGGAGGAACGACGGAGCCGTGGGCGACACGCGCTACTTCACCTGCAAGCCGAACCACGGCGTCCTGGTGAGACCGAGCCGCGTAACCTACCGCGGAATAAATGGGTCGAAGCTCGTGGATGAGAACTGTTGAGTTAAACTCCTGGCGTGTTCGGTGAGTGAGCGTGTGTGTGTGTGTGTGTGCATACATGCATGCATGTGTATGTAAGATATAGAATAAAGAGTCAGGCAAATGTCGACTTTAATTAGCCACTATTTAAAATTTGAAAATATGGCTGTCTTCCTAAAAACCACGATTACAATCCAGAGGGACTCCTTTGAAAAGCTAGCACTGTGGACTGTGGGGGTCATGGTTCCCTCAGAACAGTTTTGAAAGAAGCGTTTTTAAAAGCTTTTGAAGCTTTAGACCCAAGACAGTTCCGAGACATAGGGTCAATGTGCCCGTGGGTGGCCTGCTGCTGTTGCTCTGTCTCATCTGTGCACACAGTACAGTGGGGCCTTGACTTACGAGTTTAATTCGTTCGGAGACCGAGCTCGTTAAGGAGCTCGTTAACTCAAATTACTTTATCAACTCAATGCAAAAAAATCGGGGGAGAGACAGCTGGTATCTCAAAACCTCCTCAGTCGGGACCCTCGGAAGTCAAGGCCCCACTGTACTGGGTGTTTCCTGGTCGTGCGGGTTTGCCCAGCTTTGTGCTTAAATCTGATGTTCACATGGCCTTTTCCTGTCAAGTATTTTGGGGTTTTCGTTTCGTCCTGTACTGGTAGTATAATAAGAAGCTCTGTGATTAGTGTATTTTTCATATTTGGGGCAAAATTATTTGCCCTTTCAGGAGGGCCTCATCGAAAGCTAGGTTAGAATTTTGGAGTTGGATGGGGCCTTGCACAGACGTGGACTCTGAGCCGTTTTCTCACCCACAGCCGCTGGCTAGATGGCTAAGGCCTGAGGCCGGAGCGTGGGTCTCCTGAGCGTGGCTCACGCTCTTTCCTCTGTACAAAGCAGTTACTCTCAGCCTTCTCGTTGTGTCGGTGACTGCTTCATCGGGATGAATTATAAAAACTATGATTAGGTTTACGAGTTCAAGTCATAATGAGGGTTTTTTGCACATACTTATTTAACTTCCTTATTGGACAGATCTCTAAAATACACACAGACACACACGAAGCACTTTCACCATAGGATGCACTTTCATCTTTGCCATCATTTCCTCCTGGGTATGAAAAACATTAAAAAATTATATTGAAGAGAAGAGTGCAAATTAAGATGTGTTAGGAAGAATGTAGTAGTTAATCATTTAAATGTTTATGATTTCTCGTTTTTTTGTGTTATTCATAAATCTGGTGTTCGCTCTTGTTGCTGTTTGTATTTTCATTTGTTGAAAACCATTCTGTTACAGCTGCGGGGCTGAGTCATCATGGTTTTATTTTCCTTGTTGAGCGTGTGTTGACAAACTGCTCTTCATAACAGTGAGGTGATAATGCCAAGCATTTGTATTGTGGATATGTATTGAAGTTTATGGTCTTATATGTGTAATGATTGATTCCTAATTGTAGATATTTAGACCTTAATCTACAGCAGAAATATCGGAACAGTTTGCTTTATAAGATTAAAATCCTCCTTCAGAATGGAGCTTACTTTGTGCTTAGAAAATCTAGGTTGAACTATTTTACAATATACTATTTAAAATCAGAATTCTGTTGCTTCGCTGCCTTTTAAAAAAGAAGTGTGGCATTTCAAATATTGTTAGAGCTATTTTCCTGAAATACATGTGCAAAATAAGGCTGCTTTATAACCAAGGAATATTTTTATTGACTGAAGAAAATGACTGTACTGCTATTCAAAAGTAAACTTATTTTATTATATAGCTTATTTCTTAAAGACTCTATTTATACCTTGACATGAAATCCCTGGTTATACTCAACTTGGGTGTCTATAATTCTTCCTGTTGACTATAAAACACTGTAAGTTAGAAGCAGTAATGGAACACAATTCAGTGTTGCATTTTGAGATCAGAATAATTCTCATATTTAGATTAGGATTATTAATGTGTATGTTTACAGATGCTATACAAACAAGTTTGATGTTTTCATTTGTTTTGCTTATTGATGTCAAAATTCACTTCTTGAGCATTAATAAAAGGGAAGCTGTTTGGTTTTGGAATGGTATCTTGTCATTTCCGCCCCCCTCCCCTCACCACTCTGCCTTTCTCAGTGACTTAACTTTTTTTCCCTTACAGTAATGATTTGGATTTGTCCTGTCCCTATAAAGCATCTTAAGAAGTGTCATGCTTTCCACTCAACAATAAAGATACGTTTCTAGCCACCCCCTTTTATATTGTTTTGATGAGCAGAGAGCCACCTAAGAAAATAATGTGTTTCTACAGTTTTCTAAAATTGCTTAACTGTCCTTTATACCAGTGGGATTTCATTGGGTTATGTAAGGCAGGGCCGAACACTTTGAAGTTAGATTTAAAAAATATATAAATAACTAGAGGCCTGGTGTATGAAATTCGTCATGGGGGGGCGGTGTCCCTCAACTCGGCTTGCACCCCTCCAATCTGGGAGCCATAATGTGTTTCTACAGTTTTCTAAAATTGCTTAACTGTCTTTTATACCAGTGGGATTTCATTGGGTTATGTAAAGCAGGGCCGAACACTTTGAAGTTAGATTTAAAAAATATATAAATAACTAGAGGCCTGGTGTATGAAATTCGTCATGGGGGGGCGGTGTCCCTCAACTCGGCCTGCACCCCTCCAATCTGGGACCCATTGGGTGATGTCCGACTGCGGTTTAGGCCCGATCCCACAGGGTCAGGCAGTCGGACATCCCTCTCACAATCTGGGACTGCTGGCTCCTAACTGCTCCCCTGCCAGCTAATTGCCCCCAACAGCCCTCCCCTGCCGGCCTGGTTGCCCCCAACTGCCCTCCCCTGCCAGCCCCCTGTGGTGGCCATCTTGTGACGGAGTCTTGTGATGACGTGGCGGTGGCCATCTTGTGACGGAGTTGTGCGACACCACCCAGGCTTTTATTATATAGGGTTGTCTGCATTCTACTAAAAACTCTCTGTCTGTGTTTTAGGGTAACTTGGTGGGGATATTGCGAGTGCTTAACAGTGTTCAGATACAGATGCTCACTAACCTGAGCCGAGACTGTGAGCCCGCTGTGAGCCCCTGCAGCCTCTCCTGACGCCTGTCCTCCCCGCGTGTTTAGTTTGTCTCCCTAGCATTTAGCACTCTTGGTCACAGTAACATTTTTGCTTGTTATTTCTCTCTCCCCTCAGTGGCCCGAGGGCTGGATGTTTGGCTGCTTCGCTCATCGCTTAGTTCCCAGCACCTGCGTGATTCCCGGCTCCTGTGGTGCTTGGTGATGTTCACTGAGTTCCAGAGGCAGCAGGCCGCCGAGTGGCTGCAGCAGGTGCTGTTGGGCTACACACGGGCCTTGGGCGCCGGCCATGCACCCGGAGTCTTACGTGTAAGGGAGGAAAGAGGGCACGTAGCCCAGCGTTACGCCGGAACAGCGGCATGAAGAAGATAGAAAATGTTGGGTAGAAAAGGGGGCAAGAAAGACACAACAGGATCACCTCAGGCAGCTGCCTCTGTGTTTTCCTGGGGCCGGTTCTGAATTCCCGTTTGCTGACCTGTCATTTAGAGAACATGGTGCTGTGTGTGTCTGATAGAGGGAGAGTGAACTGGA
Source organism: Myotis davidii (assembly GCF_000327345.1). Classification (NCBI taxonomy): domain Eukaryota; kingdom Metazoa; phylum Chordata; class Mammalia; order Chiroptera; family Vespertilionidae; genus Myotis; species Myotis davidii. Next base: position 3,760,146 of record NW_006293779.1, on the reverse strand, counting down.
TCTGACCTGAGTGTGCCCAGCATTTCATTTCAGAGTTGTATTTTGGACCTACCTATGTAGAATCTGTGATAACATTATTTAAGCCACAGTGACCGATGGCTAGAGACCTCCTGTGTTCGGAATCATTCTTAATTAAGAAACAGATCGAGTCGTGTAACTACCCTCCAGACATTTGTTATCTAAGTGATTCACTCGGCGACGTGTAATGTGCACGGCCACACTGCAAGGCAGTAGGAAAATTCACTTTTTATTTTTCTTCATGCCCTTGGCTTCACTACACTTATTTATGATACAAATACTTTAGTTAGTACAAAACTCACACTATCACACATGTTTGGTAATGTTTAGCAATACCCCTCGGTCCACACACAGGCCCTTACACACACGTAGCTCGGATCCACAGCAGGCATTCCTAACGAAGCTGTGTGGGCTGAACAAGGCCACATCATGGCTTCATTACAAGCAGGGTGTGATGCCTTTGCATGGGCGGATGGAATTTTTCTACCAACATTTTTGCTAATGCTCCTTGTTATAGGGGGGAGAGGAAGCGTACGTGAAGGGATGCGAGGGCCGGCTTCTTTGTCCGGAGGATGTGGTCCCAGGAGTGGGCACTTAGTGTTGTTCAAATGGGATAAATAAAATCAAATAGTCTCTGAAATCTACTTGTACATTGGGGCCTTGACTTACGAGTTTAATTCGTTCCGTGACGGAGCTCGTAACTCAAATTACTCGTATGTCAAATCTTAAAGTGAACAAGTCAGACACATGATGCTGGGCTGATGTTGTGGCATTCACTGTGACGTTCGCTGCGCCAACTAGCAGTGGGGTATCTGAAGCTGGTTCATAACCCGAGTTTTAGCTCGCAACTCAAAGCAAAAAATCGGCCGAATTTTAGAAAAAGCATCCTTAGGTGGATGTTGAAATGTTTTAAGAGTCATACCAAGTCCCTTGTTGATAGCAGGGAAAGCGGAGTTTGCATTATGGACGATGGACAGAGGAGAAGAGGAAGGTGAACAATTTCAATCTCCTTTCCTGAACCTGCCAATACAAATGGTTTCTAATGAGAATTCCAATAGATTAGTCATATTAGTTAAAGTGTAATTTTCTCAAATGATGTCTTTCTGGAAGGGAGTAGAGCTCAGGGAATGAGATTTCTGGGGCCCCACTGCACACTGGTGTGTGACACAGGGCATCCAGTGTCCTGTTCTGCTTAGTTTCTTACCTTCTGTCCCCAGCTGCTTCCTGGTCCAGACACGAGGAAAAAGAATGTCTGTCTTTCCTATGACTTTATTCTGAGAACTGTGAAGGTCTATATAAATATTGCTTTGGAATAATACAAAAAGATTTAAATTGTGGTTTTTTTTTCTTGACTTTCAGATGCACTAAAATGTAGGTAACTTGCCTTCCCAAGTCTTGTCTGTTGGTGGATTATTTGAATTGGCTGTCTGTGGGGATTCTGGATCCACTAGAAAGCTCTAGCATTCACCACAAGTTTCCAGAAATCGCCATCCAGTGGCAGTGGGTGTTGCTATAAATCTGAAAAGAGGGGTTCTATCCAATTCTATGGTAATTGGAGCAGGACTCCTGTTCCCAATGAATTCCTCAACACAATGGACACTTGTGTAGGGATGCTGGGCCCACAGGTGCTGCCTGGTCAGGGTCATGGGACTCCGCTGGGTGCTGTTACTTCACTTTGGGATGGGCCCCGGGAGGTGCAAACTGACAGCCGACAGGTCTGTCATCAAATAGGAGGTGTGGTGAAGGTAACCTTCAGAAGGTGCGCTTTATAACTTACTGTGATGATAAGCCCGCACTTGTGGCAAATGGAACCAGAGAGATAAGTGTGTGACACTGAAGGGGTGAAGGTCACTGACGGACAGGCGTCTCCATCCTGTCAGCCTTGCTTCTTCCAGGAACCACCCTGGCTGACCTCATTCTGCTGTGGTAACGGTTTTATGATTTATTGAAGGAATCTCTGAATAGAAAGTATAAACAACGATCTAAAACTAAGCTTCCTTCTGGTCCATTTCTGTATAAAGATTAAATATAATTTGGCTCCCCTGGATTGTGCACTGAATTAATTGGCTCTAAATGCTTTAAGAGTCAAGGTCAAGAATACCCCCGCCCCCCTTGTCATGTCTTGCGGATGGATGGAATTTACGTTCTCCGAGGAGAAGGCTTACAGAATCCCAGACTTTGGAGTTGGAAGGGGCCTTTGAGACCAAACTGCTCATGTTTTTAAATGAGAGAGTAGGAGTTTAACTAGCTTGAATCACACACAGGGTGGGGCAAAAGCAGGTTTACAGCTGTGAGTACAGGAAACACAGTTTATTCTTGAATGATTACTTATTATATATTATTTTCCCTACGAACAAGAACAACTGTAAACCTATTTCCCCACCCCCTCCACAGACAGATAATTGCAGTCTACTACCTGGGTCCTTTCACTCCTGATTAGTCCGCTTGCTGTTTCTCAATAACTGATGGGTGTTAAGCCACCCAAACCATTATACTCACGTGAAGTCTTATCAGTCTGCTACTCATCTCTATTGGAAAATGGCCTTTCTTAACCTGTAAATATCCTTGGGGCACTAATACATTGGTTGCTAAGGCTTAGTGAGAGTTCACTGGCTAAGACTACAACCAGCTGGTAGGCGCCCGCTGATTTCAGTGAGGGCGGGAAACTGCTTTGAGGAGGCCGTGGGCAGCAGGTCTGCGGACAGGGGGCGAACAGACGCGGGTCCTTGGAGTTTTCTGAGGTGAGCCTGGCGGTGCGCCTGGCCGTGGGCGGGCAGCACTGGTTTGACCGTAGCTCAGCCCCCAGGAGAGGACAGTCGCGGCTTTGGTTTGTGGTTCAGGTTCCTCCCACCTCTCAGTTGTCAGTAATAATAGCCTGTGCTCACTCTGAGCTCTTCCAATGTTTAAAAGCTGTTAATCTAGAGCCAAAAATAGCTTCGCCCATGAGGAGTGCCTTGAAAGTTAAATACACCTGCTTCGGGCTACCAACTGAAAACAGCATTTTAACACAGACGCCTCACTGTTTGTTCTCGGTAGTTGTTTTTGTTTTAGGGCGTCTTGTGGAGGATGACAGAAATGCTGGTTTTTGTTTTGTCTGTTCACACAACACGGGGAGCCATCTGCTATGATGAAATTGGCAAAGTCAAACGGTATGTTCTTTGGGGACCCACTTAAAAAATCGCTAAAGACAGATTGACAACACTCCAGACAATTTTATGAATCTTGCTGTGGGAGTCTCTTATTGAGTAGTCTGAATCCACAGGCATCTGTGTTAGTCTATAAAGCTCGTATGAATTTTAATCCTGCTATTACTGAGGGAAATCTATTAAAATAGCCTGATTACTTAGATTTTCTGAGTGGGATAAAGTTAATCTGCAGTTACAGAAAACATCTTAGAGCTATCGAGTTTACTATCAGATGGAGATGCCAGGAATTTTTAAAACAGGATTACTCAATTGACTAAAACTCTTCCTTTCTGTGATGCTTACTTTCACACTCAGTCCTAAGTGTGACAGTTTTCCATTCATGCTTTGAGCCGAAAAGGACTTGGTTCCGGGAGGGTTCTTGCTACTGTCATTAAACAACGGACAGATGAGGAGCCAGGGATGCTGGCGGGCAGGGGTGTGGGCACAGGAACCCCCAGAGCTGCAGTGCTGGGGGTAGGGGCACAGACTCTGGCTTCTGCAGCTCCCCTACCCCTCACCCAGCCCCAAATCACTGGGCAATTCTAGAGGCGTGAGAGGAGCACGGTGCTTCCCCCCAGTTTATAATCTCCTGGGGCTGGGGGCCAGGGGCCAGTATCCGGTTTTGTTTGTGGAGACACTGAGTTGCAGGCTGGCCCAGCGACCCCAGGGGAGCCAGAACTCACCCTAACGGGAGAGGACATTCCAGACTTTTGACTACTGAGAAGATGGTGCTAAGAAAAGAAAGTTTATCCCTGCTGTTTCGATTTGCTCTCATTTGGGGTGCGCCATTTAATTACCTGGTCATTCCTCACTAATGGCCAGTGTCCCAGGGAATGGTTGTGAACGCTGATGAGCTTCTATATGGACACCAGATGGAAGTAATTGTTCTGGCTTATGGTTTAATTCACGTGGTCTCTGCTAACTTGACTTGTGCCCGCCCATAGTTAGCGTGAGCATCACAGCCTCTGTGTGAATCGCTGTGGCCACATGGCTGGGCAGCGCCGGGGGGACCCGGGTCCGGATTAATGCCGTGCCGATGCTGATACCTCGGCCTACAGCGAGTTCAACGAGACGCCGTGAGGCGGTCCTGTCTCCGTGTGGAGTCGTTTACTTAGCTGTGTATACAGGCTTCTAAGACTTGACTGTCATTTGAACTTGACGCAAATATTGTGGTAGGGCATCGTCTGAAAATGTAATGATTTGTAGTTTTTAAGAAGAGAAAGGGGTAAGGTCCCTCCCTCCGCTCCCCC
>NW_006293779.1:3748894-3755637 GCF_000327345.1 Myotis davidii | reverse complement strand
CGAAAAACAGCAATAAAGAGTCGGCTGCGGAGGCGTGTGCATGCTCCCCGTTTAATTGGTCACTGGTTACAGATGCGAAGTGACATGTTCAGTTCTGGCGTTCCTCTGCCGCCATCCCCCGGGAGCACGGTTCTCCAGGCGTGAGTCTTGGCCCCTTCGGGTGGTTTGTGAGCTATGTGGATGTTGACATAATTAGACTATTGACTTCTGCGCCTGGCATGAGCCAAAACGTTCCTGATATGGTTATTTAGAGATGAGTTCATTCTGCCCGATGAAAACACGTAGCTAAGAAGGTGAGGAAAAGTGGTCAGCGCGTCTGCCGATGCACAGAGCCGCTGGCCGGGCCAGGGGTCTGTGTGGGAGGCGTGAACGCGGCCTGGTGCTGTCAGAACAGAATGGCTTTCCCACGGCCAAGGCGATGCTCCAGATGCGGGTGAACCTGGAGGTCGGGAAGGTGGTGTGTGCACAGTGCTTTTGCTGGGAATGCTCAGAGTCCCGCAGGTAACAAGGCTTTCCTCCCAGAGCCAGGCTTTGGCACAGTTAGGACCAGGAGCGGACCTGGGCAAGAGGATGGAGGCAGAGCAGACAGAAAGAATGGGATCCGAGCTTCCTGGTAAAGCAAAGCGTTGCTGCATAAGTGCGTGTGTAATATTTTTGTGGAGATAAATTATCTGTGAAAACCAAGCTCAGAACCCCTACTTTGTGACAGGCGCGGCCAACCTCAGCCCTCGGTGTCCCTTAATTCCTGCGCTCACTGCCCCCCGAGGAGAAATTCTTGGTTTCAGTCTGCATTTGATAGCCATGCAGATGATGCTGTATTTCAGCAACTCTGCTCCCATGTGTGCTGGGGTCACATGACCAGGAGAGACAAGGGGGCGAACACGGGGAGGAAGGATGCTGGTCCCGCAGGAGCGCCTCTCAGGCCACCCGAGGACTTTTACTCCAAAGACCTGCCTGTCACCCGTAGGAACTCCAGCCCGGCGGCGTTCATGACCAAACGCAGAAGGTTTTGGCCCAGACGGACTGACATGAGCCCATGAGAAGGGTGTGTTTCTATGCTGCGATGTGTCACAGCTGCTTCAAATTTTTATTTTTAAATGATCAGAGTTTATTTTAGTGGGAAGTTTTAAAGTAGTTGATTTAGATCTTTAGTCCAGTGGGAAACCTCACTTCAGTTGCTCACTTTGGGAGGAGGTTTTCTTAAGGCATGAGGTATATTGATAGAATGCTGAGCGTGTCTGCGCCAGGCTCGACCACTCGAAGGACCTCCTGCAGGTGAGAACATGCACGTTTCCTCTAAACCTCCGTCACTATCACATGTTACCATCGTCAAGGAGTAGCACGATCGAAAGTGTCATCTGATGTGACGCTTCAGTTACTTGTCCATGAATTTTCTTCTCCAAGTAGAGAATGTCCTTCCCATGCTGACTCGTCACACACAGCTCCTCTTTGCCCCGCCCCCCCCAGTGGTCCAGTCCACAGCACCCAGGTTAGGGTGCATCCCTGGCTCCAGGTGCGGCCTCATGAGTGAGCAGCTCCTCTGACACCCCCCAGCTGAGGAGGCCCCAGGATGTGGGCCTCAGCCGCGCACGACAACCTTATGCAGCCAAACCCGGCCTCGTATCTCCCACTTGTCTGTATGACATGTTTTTCTTTTGAAATGATAGGATGAACCCATGCTCAAAACCTGTCGAAAGCATTTGGAAAACACAGCTTTGATGTGGCTCTTCAAAACAAGTTGGCACGAAAGGAAAAGTGGCGTTTGGTCTGGCTTGTGGAGGAGCCGTGGCCCGCCCCCCTCCGTGGGCTCAGGGTTCCCCAGGAAAAGAGGCGAGGGCCCGGCTCAGGGCCCAGGCTGGCTCTGGAGGGCCGTGTCCTCGTAGTGACCGGCCCCGGGGGCGGCGGCCTCTAGGGGCAGGCCCTGCTGCTGGTAGCCGTAGTTGACAGTGCCGCACGGGAAGTGACGCAGCCTGAACAGGGGCACCTCCTTCACGCTGGCGGTCAGCGAGGACGGCTCCAGGAGCAGGGAGGCCCCGGGGACTCTGCCCGCTGCTGCGCTGGGTGGGATGGGGCCCCCGGGCCCCGGGCCTCCCCTCTCGGGTTCCTTCTGTGCTGGAGGGCGGGCCTTCCTGGCTGGTTTCTCTGTGAACCACGAGCCGTAGGTTGGGTTCCACAGGCTGGTTGGCTTGTTTCGGGACCGCTGGACTTTGTGCAGCTCAGATGGCGGGTTCGACTGAGCGAATGCCATGTTAACGTGTCCCCCTCCCACGGCCGGCCCTCTGGCGACTCGAACGTTGACCTCTGCCGCAGGTGGCTTCCTCACCGCCTTGCCCGAGGAAGTGGAGGGCAGGGGGGCCGGGGCGGCTGGGTCCTGCCTGGCCCCCCCTTTCCCTGCGGCGGGAGAGACTAAGAGAGGAGGGACTCCCTCAGGGTCTTTGGGCCTCACGGGCACTTTCTCCTCCTCCTCCACGAGTGGGCCGTATTCTATTGGCAAAGCCGTGTTGATCACATCTGGATCCTACAGGCAAGAGAAATGAACTGATTAAAACTCAATCACAGACACGAAATGTCGGATCTGGAAGATACCTGAGCAATGATCTCACCCACACTTACTTTCCTGAGGAGGAAACCATTCAGTGTTTATTGGGAATATGGTAATGTACAGGCACTGGGGAATAAGAAACCAATGGGAGCCTGGCCAGTGTAGCTCATGGTTGAGCATCAACTGTCCACTAAGAGGTCACTGGTTCGATCCCCAGTAGCAGGGGGCATGTAGGAGGCAGCTGATGGATGATGGTGTTTCTCCCTCATCGATGTTTCTCTCTCTCCCTCTGCCTTCCTCTTGCTTTAAAAATCAATAAAAACATTTTATTTTAAAGCAGCCAATGGGGAGCCCTCCTCACCCTTGACGAGTGCAGGATAAGCCCTGGGATAGAAGCCGTGCAGGGTGCTAGAAGCATCCAACTGCCTGGGCAGGGGTGGGGGCAGGAAAGGCTTTGCAGAGACCACTATTGGGCAAATCTTGCGGATTAGTGGATTAAAAACTTATAAACTAGTTTAAAAAATTATTCCAGCCCTAACTGGTTTGGCTCAGCGGATAGAGCATCGGCCTGCGGACTGAAGGGTCCGATTCCAGTCAAGGGCATGTACCTGGGTTGCGGGCACATGCCCAGTAGGGGGCGTGCAAGAGGCAGCTGAATCGGTTTCTCTCTCATCGAAGTTTCTAACTCTCTATCCCTCTCCCTTCCTTTCTGTAAAAAATCAATAAAATATATTTTAAAAAATTATTCCAGTCTCTTCCGAATAAAATGTTTCTAAAAAGAGAACTCTCTGTGTCTGACTCCAGGGTTGTGTGTGTGAGATGGGGCAAGGAGGTGGGGAGGGAGGAGACACCGTCCCATGTTGGTTGACAAGGTTTCTATCTTCCTGGCTGCCTCCCGCTCTCCTCATGTTTGGGTGGGTGATGCATGACTGTATTTCTCATATTGTTACACGTCAGATGTCACAGAGCAGTGGCTCACCAGTCCGGGTGTGATGGGCCCTTTGTGAACCCCGACAAATGCCGAAGCGCTGCGAGGAAAACCATTCACACACCAACTCTGTGCTATTTTCGTCCACAGATCGTATTTATGGCCACGGAATGTAATAGAGAAAAGCAAAAGCAGTTGCCAGAGATTTGAGAAAAATGTGTGGGAGGAAATTTAAACTTGGGGAAATTTAAGTCTTTAATATGTTATGCAATTTGGGACAACCATGACTGCAGTTTAACAGAAAGCACATGGATCGAGTATTCATCAGTAAAGAGTTTAAGAATAAAAAATAACTACCTTTTGATTCTCATTTATATTTTAGCTCCTCTGTTAATTATTGATGTCTATACTGAGTCATTCAACCTGTGCTCAGACAGCCCAGCCGGTGTGGCTCAGTGGTTGAGCATCGACCCATGAACCAGGCAGGAGGCCTTGGTTCACTTCCCGGTCAGGGCACATGCTGGGGTTGAGGGCTCCATCTCCAGTGGGGGGCGTGCAGGAGGCAGCCGCTCCATGATTCTCTCTCATCATTGATGTTTCTATCTCTCCCCCTCCCTTCCTCTCGGAAATCAATAAAGGTATATATTTTAAAATGTGCTCCTATAGAGCCATCGGTTTTTAAGAGGCTATCCCAGGGGCCCTCAAACTTTTTAAACAGGGGGCCAGTTCACTGTCCCTCAGACCGTTGGAGGGCCGGACTATAGTTTAAAAAAAAACTATGAACAAATTCCTATGCACACTGCACATATCTTATTTTGAAGTAAAAAAACAAAACGGGAACAAAGACAATATTTGTATTTGCATGTGGCCTGCGGGCCGTAGTTTGAGGACCCTTGCCACACTTTTGGCAAGCAGGGGTTTCCCATACTTCCCTGCAGATCCGGTTTTCTTCAGTAAAACATGAGGTGCCTGATGGGAATTTATGCTGGTGAATTGGGTTGATTCCCTATTGAGTGGCAGCCACGCGTCATGTGCTGCTGAAGAAAGCAGCAGCTACTGGTATTAACTATAAAATCTGCAAGCTGAGGGCCCCATCATTTTACTTTATAGATAACATTCATCCTCACAATCCCAACTCACATCTTCCGGCTGGGTTAACTTTTATTTCAGTTTCGGCATTTGCCGTCAGGAGAAGTTGCTGACGGGGGGCAGGTCTGTACCTGGGTGCAGTATTCGATCCTCTCCAGGATGGTGGCGAAGTTGGGCCTGTCCTCGGGCTGGTGCTGCCAGCACTGGGTCATTATCCTGTATCTGAAAGAAGGACCAGCACATTCCTTAAAACAGGAGAAACAGGATGAAACGTACATTTCTTCTCCCCACACTTTTCTAAGTGGGACGGGGGATAGGGATAGGGGTGGTGGGGGGTGGTGGGGGTGGCACTGCCTTTGAGGGTGGTAACCCCAGGTCCCATGTGGTTGGCATATGCTGCCCTCTGCTGATAGGACAAGGAATCGTGCCAAGTGTAGAAGCTAACACCAAGGCCCATGAACACAACCATCCTGTGTTCCCATTAAATACGGCCCTCTCATCCATTCCTGAGTTAAAGTCACCTCTGGGAGGAATAACTGATTGCACTGCCCATCTGCCTTGCTTGTGGCTAGCAGGTGAGGGGTGCCAGACAGGACACAGAAAATGCGGGGAATGGGCAAAAGTAGGTTTACAGTTTCGAGCATGCAAAGCAAAGAAGTTATTCTTATGAACAAACATAAACCCACTTTTGCCCCACCCTGTGTTTAGGGGACTCAGGTACAATGGTGTTGGGTAGAAGGGGTGGAGGCCAGGACACACATTCCTGAGGAGTGTGAGCTTGGTGAGCCCATGGCCTCCCGCCAGCCAAAGGACATCTCTTTGGGGTTGAAGTTACTGCTTTTGGGGCCGGAAGACTAACCCATCCCACTGGAGTCACAGACTCCATTAAGGGAGCATTAAGGGGGTCAGCCACCTGCCTTTCCACCTTAACAAAGAACATGGGGCTGCAGATGCTTTTTGAAAAGGAGAACTGTGCTTAGTAACTTGCAGAAATGTCCCTAAAAGAGTCGTACACAGGCCCAGGGCAGTTCTTCGGGGGGTCCATCCGTCCTCCGCTGGTGACGAACTCCAGGACCTCCTGGTTGCTCTTGCTGGGGTACGGCATGTATCCAAGAGAGAATATTTCCCACAGCAACACTCCGAAGGACCTGTGCATGGGAGACACGGATGTGGATACACACACGTGTACATACACGGGCACATGCATAGATATACATATGGACAGACACACGGACAGACACACACACATGTACATACACATACACAGATGTAAAATTTTAACTTTTTTATTACACACGTTCCACAACAGAGAATTGTTAATATGGAAAGATGAGAAAGCCACGTGCAATGCTCCGTAAAAAGACCATTATTATTAGCATGTTGTTGTTTTGGTTCTACTCAAGTTTCTGTGCTTAGATTTTTTTGCTGCTGTTGTTAATCCTCACTCGAGGGTATTTTTCCATTGATTTTTAGGGAGAGTGGAAGAGAGAGGGAAAGACGGAGAGAAACATCCATGTGAGAGAAACACATTGATTGGTTGCCTTCTGCATGAGCCCCAACCAGGGCCCGGGCCGGGGAGGAGCCTGCAACCAGGTATGTGCCCTTCACCGGAATCAAACCCAGGACCCGTTGGTCTGCAGGCCGACGCTCTATCCACTGAACCAAACAAGCCTAGAGTCTCTGAACCTTGATTTCTTTCAAATTCCATTATAACATAACATTTTCCATGCTAATAAACACATTTTATAAATAGAATTTCAAATAGTATAAAAATTCCCACGGAGTAGTTTTATCATATTTGCCTTATCACCTAAAATTTTTTAAATATTTAAAATACTATGATGAATATCTTTGCATTTTTTTTAAAAGGACAATTTGCTTAGGATAAATTCCTTGAATTTAGTATTAGAATAACCTAGTAAGTTCTAGTATAATTCTAATGAAATGACTAGATCAGAAGAATACTAACTCTGAAAAGTTCTTGACACACATTCTCCACTTGACTTCCAAACGCGTCACTCTGACCATCAGCCAGCCTCGTGCAAGAATACGCCTGACCACCACCACCACCCAGCGTTCTCTCTGCTTGACCAGCTCCTGCTTCATTCTTTCCAGCTCTGGCACCATCGCTCACTTACTGGCTCACGCTGCAGACATGGGCATCGTCCTTGATCATCACACTCT
>NW_006293779.1:3738322-3748861 GCF_000327345.1 Myotis davidii | reverse complement strand
ACCAGCGGCCAGCGTCCTGTCCCCTTCCCACACTCCACTCCACGCCAGCGGTCAGCATCCTGTCCCCTTCCCACACCCCACTCCATACCAGCGGTCAGCAGGCCTGTCCCCTTCGCGCACCCCACTCCACACTAGTGGTCAGCGTCCTGTTCCCTTCTCACACCCCACTCCACACCAGCGGTCAGCATCCTGTCCCCTTCGCACACCCCACTCCACACCAGCGGCCAGCAGGCCTGTTCCCTTCCCACATCCTACTCCAACCAGCGGCCAGCAGGCCCGTTCCCTTCCCACACCCCACTCCAACCAGCGGCCAGCAGGCCCGTTCCCTTCCCACACCCCACTCCAACCAGCGGCCAGCAGGCCCGTTCCCTTCCCACACCCCACTCCAACCAGCGGCCAGCAGGCCCGTTCCCTTCCCACACCCCACTCCAACCAGCGGCCAGCAGGCCCGTTCCCTTCCCACACCCCACTCCAACCAGCGGCCAGCAGGCCCGTTCCCTTCCCACACCCCACTCCAACCAGCGGCCAGCAGGCCCGTTCCCTTCCCACACCCCACTCCAACCAGCGGCCAGCAGGCCCGTTCCCTTCCCACACCCCACTCCAACCAGCGGCCAGCAGGCCCGTTCCCTTCCCACACCCCACTCCAACCAGCGGCCAGCAGGCCCGTTCCCTTCCCACACCCCACTCCAACCAGCGGCCAGCAGGCCCGTTCCCTTCCCACACCCCACTCCACACCAGCGGTCAGTGTCCTGTCCCCTTCCCACATCCCACTCCACACCAGCGGCCAGCAGGCCTGTCCCCTTCCCACACCCCACTCCACACCAGCGGCCAGCAGGCCTGTTCCCTTCCCACACCCTACTCCACACCAGCGGCCAGCAGGCCTGTCCCCTTCCCACATCCTACTACATCCTACTCCAACCAGCGGCCAGCAGGCCTGTTCCCTTCCCACACCCCACTCCACACCAGCGGCCAGCAGGCCTGTCCCTTCCCACACTCAACTCCACACCAGCTGTCAGCGTCCTGTTCCCTTTCCACACCCCACTCCACACCAGTGATCAGTGGGCCTGTTCCCTAACTACTCAAGACCGAGCTTGACCCCACCCCCTCTGGACGCGTCCACTGCCACCCCGCGGCCTAGCCCTCTCACCTCTCACCTAGAAATGAGCAGTATTTTCCGCGTGGTTTCCCCTGCTCACCTGTCCTACTCCGGCCTGTTTCAACGGCAGCGAGTGCTTTCCCTTTTTAAAGTGACCCTGTCACACTCTTGCTTCCAACTCTTCAGAGGCTCCCGTTGTGCTGAGAATAACATCCGCATCCGGGGCCTGGGCCCCAGGCCTTCCTGCCTGCCTGCCGTCCACTCCCACCGGGAGACTCGCTTTAGTCCGGTCCCTGCACTCAGCCTGGAGAGCCTTCCCCGACCTCCCAGTGCGCCTCGCTGCCCTCAGGTGTGGGCAAGCCCGTCATCCGGAGCCTACTTCACCCACCCCCACCCTGAAGCAGACTGCTCCGCGGGCCCTCTGCTTCTCAGCCTCCAGCTCTTATTAGCATCTGAAGTTAGGGACTTATTTGCTTCTTAAGACATGTTATGAAACAACCTAAACTTCAAAAAGGAAAAATAGTAGATACCTGTTTCTAGATGTTGATATTTTGCTTTATTTGCGACAGTTCTCCCTCTTTTTGAAGAAATAAAATAGATACAGGCAAGCCCCACCCTCTACCCTTTCCTGCTCTCTCTCTCCCTGCTTCCCTGAAGTTAGCAGGTCTCCTTCCATGTATGTTCTTCCCAATGTGTGAAAGCATAATCAATAAAGTTTCTATCTTATGGACTTAATGTCTGTATTGTAAGATTAAATAATACCCTGTCCCTTTTTGGAAATTCAGCCATGTGGATATATGAGGTGCGGTGTGTGCTCTTATACTGCTGAGTAGCTCCCCGTGACATAAGTAAACCACAGCTCATTTTTTTATTCCCTATATGAGGGACATTAGGCAGTTGTAGCTTTTTCTCATTGTGAACGATGTTGAAATGAACATCCTTGCTCATCTATTTGTGTCATGCTCTCTACACTTAGAACTAGGATCATGGGGAAATAGGACATGCATGTGTTCAGAAAAAGGACTTAATTACCTGCATTTCTCTCTGTTTCTGGATGGGGTAGGTTGGGGTGCTCTAATGTTGGTGCACACAGGAATCACCTGGGGGTTCGTTAAAACACGGGTGCTGGGCTCACCCATAGAGTTTCTGCTTCCTTAGCTGAGGTGGCGGCTGAGAATTTGCTTCTAACAAGTTCCCAGGTGGTGCTGATGCTGCTGATCCACAGACCTCACTTTGAGATCCATCGGGTGAGGATAATAAGCCAAAGCTAAAAACAGACCCTGCAATCCTACCTTACGACCCAGCAACCCCTCTTCTGGGGATCTAGCCAAAGGAACAAACCAGTATTTCAAAGCGATGGCTGCACTCCATGTTCACTGAGCGTTATTCACAATAGCCAAGATATGGAAACAACCTAAGTGTCTGTCAGTGGATGAAAGGATAAAGAAAAGGTGATTATCTATCTATCTATCTATCTATCTATCTATCTATCTATCTATCTATCTATCATCTATCTATCTATCTATCTATCTATCTATCTATCTATCCTTTTTATTAAACAAGTAGAGGCCCCATGCATGAAATTTGTGCATTTGGGAGGGTGGTGTCCCTCACCCGGCCTGCACCCTCTCACAATCCGGGACCCCTCGGGTAGGGTCCTTAGGCCTGGCCTGAGATCAGGGCCTATGGAGCTTTCCTTCCCCTGGCTGCAGGCAGCTGGCCCCACCCCTGCCGCTGCCACTGCTTGCCATCTGTGCAGCACTGTCCCCCACCTCCCCTGCCACTGGTGGCCTCCCTCTGCAGGCACAGGCATGGGGTGTGATGGCTTGGCTGGCCTGGGCCTCCCTCAGCGGGCCTATTGCTGGCCGGCGGCACACCTGCCACAGAGTTGCTGCAGGTGGCCTGGGCCTCCCTCTTTCTTTGCTAGGGGGTGGGGCCAGCCCTGCAAGGGGCCGTCTGCCTACCTGATTGCCCCTAACCACTGGCCTGCCTACCTGATCGCCCCTAACCACTCTGCCTGCCTGCCTGATCGCCCCTAACTGCTTGCTTGGGGGTGGGGCCAGCCCTGCAAGGGGCAGTGGTGGGTCTGGTCTCTGGTCATTCCGGTGGTTACACTTATGGTGGCTGGCCTTTTATTATATAGGATATAATTAATAATTACTAGGTGTCTAGATTAATATCCTAATACATATATACTAATACATATAAATACATAAATATATACACACATGTGTATATATAACCACACACATCACCTTTTCTTTATTCATCCGTGTGTGTATGTATGTGTGTGTGTGTGTGTGTGTATATTTTCATCCTTAAAGAGGAGGAAATCTGTCTTCTTTGAGAACTTGGGTGAACCTGGAGGGCATTATGCTAAGTGAAATCAGCTGGCCATGGAGAGAGAAATTCTGCATGATCCCACGGCATGTGGCATTACAGAAGCAGAGCAGAACGGTGGGTGCGGGGCTGGGAGCACACAGCTGCGGGCCTGCGGGTGGCAGAGTCTGCAGAGCCGATTGCGGACAGCGACGCCCCAGTTGTAGGAAGGGTCTCACCGCCACGGTCAGCAGCCTTTTAGTGCCGCCCTTTTCTCCTTTTTTCTGTTCATGTGGAGAATGTTATTGCTCAATTTTCTAATCCCATCTCAATGTTGCACTCCTGGAATAAATTCAAACCCAACTTTGTTTTGTAAAAAAGAAATTACATGTGTTCTCCGTGTGTGTGCCCCGGCCAGCAGTATCAGCGCCCTGGGAACCTTAAGACATGCCGATTCTCAGGTCTGAGTCACAAACTCCCCAGGAGGGGCCAGTGATGTGTTTAAGGAGCCTTTCTGATGATGCGGATGTGTGCCAGCGTCCAGGCCACTGGTGGACGGGGTGCTGACGCTTCTCCGACCCTTGCCCGACACAGGGCCCATGTGGGACCTGGGGGAGGGCAGCAGAAAGACTCACCACGTGTCTGTTTTGGATGTAAATATTCCTTCCATGAAGGCCTCCGGGGGCATCCACTTCACTGGCAGCATCGCACATCCGCCCTTTCGATAGTAGCTCGCTCTGTGGGGGAGGAGAGGAAAAGTGAACTTGGTTCTGGAGACGGCTCTGAGCGGAAGCTCCAGGCAACTTGAGCAAGTGCAACAATCTACCCATGAAAGGATGGAAACCAATGAGGTCTGTGGTTCAGGAGAGCAGGGAACGCATCATTTGGTTAAGAACGTTGTTGTCATTTAATGAGACACAAAACTGCCCCCCGGAGGCATAAAAGGCAAGATCTACACAAGGACTGAGAACCCACAGAGGACGGGGAGGTCTCCCTGCTGGGCTGTGTTTGCTGTAACTCACAATGAGCAACATCACTCTAGCTGTGTCCGTGCAGCCTGCTCCTGCTGAGCCGCAGGGATGCAAGGTCCACATGGGAGCACGGAGAGCAGGGCTGCCTTACTCGCTTTGGCTGCCTCCTAGCGCCACACACATCTAGTTCAACACAAGCACGTGACAAGCACGCCAGGCAGCGGAACAGGTACGAGTTAATTTATTATCTTTTATCGGTGATGTCATTAGTGCAAGTCACTGATGAAAACTAATCAATTACCTGCTATGTCTTTGACACCGGCTCCACCCTCGGCCTGTGCTCTCCTGACACTGTGTGAGGCAGCTTTCCAACCAGCTGCCTGGCTTCATTAATCACTTCAACAAACAATACTGAGTGTTCAGAGTGTATCAGGTGCTCTGCCGTGTGGCGAGGACATAAATAAGTCTTCCAAGGAAAGGGTTTAGTGGGAGAAACAGACGCAAGAACACGCAGTAAGAGCAGATCTGAGTCACAAACTGTAGTGAGGGAGGGTGCAGAGGCTGGGGTGGGGGGGGGGGCTGTAAGAGTGAGGATGGAGGGGAAGGGCTTGCTAAGCCATGCTGAGACATTACTGTTGTCAACTACAGGCACCCCGGGGTCCTCTGAGGAAGGAGGGGAGGGAACCCCGAGACTTTGGGTAGCAAAAGAAGGTAGAGTGCAGCAAACCAAGGTGATGTGGGGGAGACCAGTGCTGATGACTGTGGTCAAGAACATTGCCAATTCAGAGTCTTCCCCGAGCTGCTACCCTGTGGCAACAGCATGGCATCGGCCTTCTTCCCTCGCAGATGGCAGCCAGTTCTGACGGAGGCCTCAGGGGTCTCCCTAACCCTCCAACAGTGAGCCCTGCATGACCTCCCTCCTCCCTCTGGATTAGGGATGTGATTAGTGACCACGCCCTGAGTGGCTTGCTCAGCTCACGGCGCAGGTCACTGTTGTCAATGATTAGATAAAGAAGTAACGTGAGATAAAGTGCAAAGAAGTAGTTTTTTAATTAAAGATTATTTTACATTTTAAAATGTAGTCTTGAGAATATTATGGGAAAAAGAATGAAGCTGAGCTCGGTACCCATGGGCTTTTGAGCTCTACTCCGTGTCTCCTCGTGTAGGTAAAGGCCACCCATGAGTTGGGCCCGGCATCCGGCCAGTTCTGGGGTGCTCTTGCCTGGCCATGGAAACTAAGGCCGCTTGGACTTCCTGAGTTAAAGTTTACATAGAAACTCTTTCCATATCGCATATCCCAGTTATTCTGTGTCTCAGAATGTGTTAGGATGGAGCACTGAAACCGGACACGATCTAATGAAGACCTTGGTGTCCGTCATGGCGAGCAGTGTGACCCTGGATTTAGACCGTTGAGTGTGGGCACTAATTAAGGTTCCCCACACCCTGCAAAGGAACGTAATGAAATTTTAGGCAGCAAGCTGACAAGGTGCCAGCGATGATTTAGGACACAAGCAGCCACCTCCCGTTCTCCCGAGGGCTGGGCTGAGAAGGTGACGCGGTCTTTGCTCACCTGTAGATGTCCCGGGCCATTCCGAAGTCTCCAATCTTGGCTACTCTTCCAGGGCCCGGACAGGTCAAGAGGCAGTTCCTGGCAGCAATGTCCCTGGGAACAAATCAATGGGAAATGCATTTCCTTATTCCCCCTGGGAGAATCCATGTGTAGTTTCAGCACTAGGATTGTCACCTCTCATCGAAAGGTTGAGTAGTTCCCGCCTCGGCTCTGTGTTTCCTTTACTGCGTTACACTTCATCTAAAAGAGATAGCCATGCCAATTCTAGGCCTCAGAACTCAAGGGAAATGGGAAATGCTTAGGGAGATGATTGAAAATGTTTATTAGGACCATAATATGAAAATAACCATAATAGAAACTAGAATTTATTGGCCTTTTACCATGTACTAAGTATTGTCCTAAGTGCTTCATATCTAATTCTCACAACAACCCTATGAGATAAAGGGTGCGATTATTATCTTCATTTCATTAAACAAATTAAGCTAAAAGCACATAATAGAGGGACCAAGGCATCCTGAAGCTACTGTGAGCACAGCTTGCCGGTTGGTTTCTGCCAGCTGTTTGAAGGCATCACCTGGAACGGCATGGCTTCCATGATACCAAAGTCAAGTAGGTCAAGGTATGCCCACATATCTATAGTTGTCCTTGTTCATTAGCCATGATGGTTCTCCCCTCCAGGATCTCCTCCAAAGCCTTTGCTAAGCTGCCTGCCTCCTAGCCAGCGGCTGAAGAATCACTCCTTCAGGTTCTGGAGCCACATTCTCTTCTCCGTTGAGCGCCAGATGGCCTACCTGCTGGCAGCATCCTAAGGCACAGTCAGAGGCTTCGCCACTCCTCACTGACTGCTGGCTCCCCCACTCCTGGCCTTCCCATGGGAGCAGCGTGCAGCCAGGGGAGTCTGGGGGGGCCTAACAAGTCCAGGGCAGAAACAAGTAGCAGTCCTTGGGGGCCACAGCTGGTGCTTGCATGTTTCTGACTGATTTCGTGCAGGTCCTGATCTCTGGTCGAGAAGGACGTGCAGAATAAACAACTGTAGCGTGTTTTAAAAACAGGATCTGGATGGGAAATTGTGGCTTAGGAAACCGGAACGATGGGCCAGGGAGGGTGATGGATGTTGTTGATACCACGGACCTGACCCAGAGGTTTAAGTTGAAATTCGAGGAGCAATGTGCATAAAATGCCCTAATAAAACCATAGAAGCGTAACAGGTATGACACCAAAAAGAAGAAAAATAGTGGGATATATAGCCATTATTTCTCAAGAGAAATACGGCGAAGTAGACCAGGGACAGTATTTATGGCTCCAGAAAGGTCTTTACGCTGATGTGCATGGAATGGTTGCTTCAAAAAGTGATCTTGAATTTAATGGCAAGAAAGTAAATATAGTATCATAGAACACACCAGGAATTGGTAGAATGACACATAATTTGTGAAGTGGTAAAAAACTACAACCAAAGGAAACAGACCTAGTAGAAAATGGGAGTGTGTGGGGGCATTCACTCTGAATTCAGGGGGTGCCCTTGCATGGGAGCCTGGGAATCGGGGGCAGACAAAGAGTGGAGGAGAGAGAATAAGAGGTGATCCCTTCGTGGGCATGCGCCACAGACCTCGCAGCCCGTTGGAGGTGCAAAAGATGCTTTCCTAATACCGAGCTCCCCAGAAGCAAAGCTTGGATTGAGACAGTCAATTTCTGCCCGAAGCCGCCTTTTGCTTATAAAGCAGATCATCTGATACATTCTTGATTTATCTCTGACAATTTCATTTCTCAAACAAGATAAAAGGAGCAACAAGCTATTACTCTGGGATCAAATCCTGACCTCCAGTAACTCTTCACAGATACGGAGGCGATGGAAATCCTGAGAGAATGGGGCCCTGTTATCTTATTATCTCTAATAACAGAGCCCTGGATATGGTCCCAGGTATCATGGCTCCAGGAAAGCAGGTTTCAATGCGTTGGAGGAAAGATGGATGGGATCCCTCAGCCAGGGAGTGTGTCTGCTCGGTGATGCTGCAAGAGGAGACGACAAAGCAGAGATGCCCTCGGGGAAAAGCAAAGGGGGGCATCTGAAGGCACCAAGGTAACTGTACAGGTCGCTCTCGGATGGTCCAGTCGTAAAGGACATAGACATTGGTGCAAAGGTGGCTGTAACCAAGGACGAATTCCACAAAGGGCACAGCTTTGTCATGTCCATGCGACAGTAAAGAGCTGAGATGCAGGCAAAGTTCTGGGCACACAGACAGGGCAAGAACAACACGGCAGACTGACCTGCGCTCTGAAGCAGGGGGTGTGGCTTTGGAGGAGAACAGGAGGTTCGGAAGGCTTAGAATCAAGAGGAAGAACTGCAGACCAGAGGTGCCGTGACAAAAAGATAAGGCTGTGTGAGGGTTTGCAACCTGGTTTTGGGAATACCTTTGGCAGCCAGGTGGGTGTATACCTTGATCTTGAAACCCCATTTTTATTAGGGAGAAGGCATAGCTTCCTGCTATGCACATGCTCTTCCATTTCTAGCCTCAGGCAGCACCTCTTGTTTTCTACTTTGTATTTCATATCCTAATTATTAGGAATATGCCTATCCCCTTTAGAGACGTGAGCTAACACATAATTGTTAATTCACCAGGCTGTTACTTACGAAATTAGAAGGGAATCATTAGGAAGAGCTTTGCAAAGAGCCCGACTGTTACAGAAAAACCGGAGAAGAACCAAGCAATGCTTAGAGAGATGGAGTTACATTTATTATGCGCGGGACCAGAGGAAAATGTCTCTCAATTCTGGGTGAAATCACACACAAAGTTTCCCATATTTATACTATTTTACCTTCTTTGTCTCCCAAATATGGGTTTTTTCTGGTTCCCTTTGCGAGTTCTTAAAGGGCCCTAGGTCCTGGGGATTTGAGACCTCAGCCAAAGGCTTGGCCTGGTGCCAGCACTGATAACTTTGTCTGGAGAAGGTTTAATAGCCTCTCTGCAATGGGAGTAGTCTTATTTTCCTTATTATTTAAGCCAGCAAGCATTACAGAAGCCAAAATGCAAGGTTAAAATTTCAAACAGCAGTTTTTATATAAGATGGATGCTCACGACAATCTCTTGGACTCTTCGGATTTCAGAAGTAAGCTGTTGGCTGAGAAAGTCCCGCGCAGCCACAGGACAGAGATCTGCATGCTCTGACGCCTACCGCATGGCCCGTGGCCTTGGGTTGTAGCCCAAACACCATTGAAACATGAGGATCCGGTGGAGTAGAAGTCAGGTGTACAAGTAAATCAAATAATCATTATGCTCATTTCCGGGTATTTCAGAAAAATTAATTTATCCAACAAACATTCCTTGTGCCTCACTATGTGTCAGGGATATGAAGATGAATAAAACAGCGTCCTTGCCTTTGAGCACTCATAGTCAAGTGTGTGAAACTATGAACTCCTTTAATGTGCCTTAAGGAGCTCAGTTTCTATTTAATTTAATTTAATTTATATATTTTTATTGATTGCAGAGAGGGAGGGAGAGGGAGAGAGAGAGAAACATCAATGATGAGAGAGAATCATTGATCGGCTGCATCCTGCACGCCCCACACTGGGAATTGAGCCCACAGCCCGGGCATGTGCCCAAACAGGGAAGCAAACCATGACTTCCTGGTTCATAGGTCGACGCTCAATCACAGAGTCACAACGGTCGGCCAAGGAGCTCAGCTTTTAGGAAAGGGAGTGTTCAAGTGATACGGGACTTGAAGGCTTCACTTCGAGACAGGCAGGGGTCCCCATAGGAAGTCAAGAGCAGCTCCTCGGGGTCTCCAGCTGGGTGGTATTTTGATACCCATTTTATATACGGGGCAAGTGAAGCCCTGAGAGAGTAAGCTGTCACCGTAAAGACAAAGAAAGCTGAGTCCTCACTGAAGGGAGACCCATCATTGCTGGGCCTGAGAAGGGTAAGGAAGATGCAGAAGGCGGAAGGAGAGCAGGGCGTGTGGACTCACCGGTGGATGAAGTGATTTTCCTCCAAGTACTGGCAGCCGCAGGCAATGTCCCGGGCCACGTGCAGAAGGTCCAGCATGGCCAGGGAGGAGGGCTGGTTCTGTGGGGAGACAGAAATGATCCATTGGTGAGAGGATTGCGGGGGAGAGAAGACCTGAAACACAAGTTCAAGTGCCCCCAAGGAGGCCAAACCTGGACTCGCTGTCCCCTGAGGTCCTGGCCTGGCTTCCCATTAGAAAATCACCTGACAGATTTAAACCAATAGGGATGCCGGGGCCTCAGCCCCACCAGGAAGCCAATCACTCCAGGTGGGTGCAGCATTTGCAGGTCTCACGCTGCTCCAGGTGAGTAACGGTGCAGCCGGGCTGGGAACCCTGAACTATGGGAAGCCAGGAGGGGCAGGTGTCCTTGCCCCTGTTCAGTGATTCTGCACATTTTTCTGTCTCAATATTCATAGGCATCTGAATCCCCAAACTTACAAACAAGGCTGAGAAAAATCAAGGAGGATAAGGTTGTATTTAAAATCCTCTAAATGTTTTTAAATATTTAAAAATATTAATTTCCTTCAAGGATGTCCAGACCAACTGTGGATTGAAAAGAGAAAGCGTTTGGAATGCTGGGC
>NW_006293779.1:3737652-3738261 GCF_000327345.1 Myotis davidii | reverse complement strand
GGCTGCCCGCCTCTGGGTGCAGGCACTTTCCCCCTCCCCCCTCCCCGCTCCACCCCGCCAGCCTGGGGAGCTGGGGGAGCCTTTTCTAAAGGCTGCATCCTGTCTTGGTGTCATTTTTCATTCCGAAACCCCCAAGTCTGCAGCAGCTTGTCATCACACAGTGTCCTGTTCACATTGTTGTCCTGTGTGTGTTTGACCTCGTCCCCAAGTAAACTCTGAGGTCCCTGAGGCGGGGACTTCAGTGGCCACCTCCACGGGACCAGCACAGTGCGTGGCACACTGCAGTGGTTCCGTTAATATTGGGGGTAGTTGATTACACATGAACGAGGATGTACCTAGATGTCAGCTGGGAGTGTCTCTGCCACCGATCAGGGCCTCCCCAGGACTCCCTGGAGCAGCAGTGTGGGCGGGGGAGGTGAGAGGAGTCACGCTTCATTCCAGGGCAGACGACAGGAGGGGATACCCCCTGCCCATGGAACATCAGGCCCTGCCTTAGGTGCACAGGGAAGCCCAAGTCCAGGATCTTGGACTTGCCAAGCGATGGGCTCCCAGATCCCTGCATAGATCCCCGAGCTTTCCATTGCATGCACAATACGTTTTCCTCAACTC